>NC_083550.1:6398826-6639238 GCF_018135715.1 Danaus plexippus | reverse complement strand
GCTCTGCGGAACAAGTTCAAGTCCGCGCGTTACTTCAAGAAACATCCCAGGGTGGGATACCTTCCCGTGCAGACTGTGCTCGAAGGTGGGTTTCTTATTGCAATGGAAATGTGTCACTTTCTCTCCATTAACTCTACTAGCAGCTACATGGATTGTTACTAGGCCACGTCTCACTCTATAAAACTGTTCTGAAATAAAATAGTCCCTAACAGATGTTTGCTACGAGATAAGCCCTTCTCGCTTCTACTCTTTTCAATTTATTTTTATGAAGACACTTATGTTTTGCCGATGACTTGTTATGTATTAAATATGTATTTGCTTGACTTAAATAAATAAATTCTGTGATTTTTTTGAATTAAACAAAACCAAAGAACAACTTCAACTACCTGCTATATAAATATATTAATCCCTGCTCGAGGAGGTCACTGCCTAACGCTGTCAAAGCACTAAAATGAAAATATTTACACAGATATGGACGCCGTCGGTTCCATGACTATGCGACCGAATGTGTAGTATAATTTCTGGTAATAAGAATCTGTACACCCCTCTCCCCGCAGGTGATGCTCTGGAGTCTCCTGCTCCATCCCCTCAGCACGGCAGCAGCGCCGACGACATGCACTCGCGACTGGAACTGTACGCCTCCAGATTGGCGCAGGTGGAGCTGGGGGCTCGACCTGCCGACACTCCCGACAGGTACACAGAGACAGACAGACAGACAGACAGACAGACAGGTAGGCAGGCAGGCAGGCAGGTTATACTGACGGTGTGATGTTAAAAGATGCAATAAAACAATACACCAGAAAGGTATGACGTCACAGCTGGCGAAGGAAGATAGGTCCAGGGAAGAACTCGGCCACATCATTACGATAACGATGATGGCTCTACGTTGTGTTTCAAAGCAACATTTCGTTAGCTGTTGTTTTTTCATTCTAGCAGTTTAAATAATAAGTCTTCAATTTATCAGTAATATAAACGTCCAACAGCACACCCGGCCTCCGTACATCACTACCGAGTGATGTATAACATGTTGTTTTTAAATAGAAATAAATAAAATGAGATGAAATGAAAGGAGTTTTGAGCTATTTTTGTATGTCTGTATGTTCGTCAGTGACGAGGAGCACGCGCTGATCGCTCAGTACTGCCTGTCCCTGAGCGGCTCGGAGGCCCCGCGCTCCCCGGAACACGTGGTCTCCGGCATACAGAGGGAACAGAGACACGAGCTGGAAGCCATGATACGGTAACAGACTTCACCTGCTATATCTTGATAGTTGGCCCTTCGGTCATCTACAGAATATTCACACAGAGGAATACCTTTTCAATTGTTTTCGCTTGGTTACTATTAAACTTCAAAGTAGCTCCTTAGTCTTAGCTTCTTTTTATTTTTACAAATTTGTTATCAGATAATTCGGTTAAGATTTGTTTCTGAAACAATCCATATATATAATTCATCAGAGAGCTGGAGGAGGAGAACGCCAGTCTGCAGGCGGAGTACGAGAGACTGAAGGCCAAGCAGACTCCTGGAAGCACTCCCGAAGAACTCACAGGAGATAACAGGAACGCTCCCGTCGACCAGGTGAGAGGACACACCGACACACAGACAACGACGAGTACAGACCGACAATAACATGAACAGCAACTAACGGAAACGTTCCGCCAGGACATGATGGCCGAAGCTCGTCTGCTGAGACAACACAAGGGACGCCTGGAGGCTCGCATGCACATCCTGGAGGAACACAACCGACAGCTGGAAGCGCAGCTGCAGAGACTCAGAAGACTGCTGGACGAGGTTAGGCACTACAAACGGAATAAGTTTACAGATCTTCAGAATATTGTTAAGAGACGGAGTTTACTGACTGATATTTTTAATGATATAAATCTTTATTCCTATAGACAGAATAAGTCTTTTCTGTTATTATTTAAAAATATAAGAGAATCTTTTTGTAGAGCCCTAGATAATAATTGCTAAAATTACCTGTAAAGATATTAAACCAGATAAAAATAACTAATTTTTACATTAAAGTGCAAGGTGACATCCTTCCAACTAGTCGGCGCACCAAAGAACATATTGATACCCTATACTAAATGCCTTCATTCCTCCAGCCGGGATGTCAGTCGTCTCCGGGCGGGCAGGGCTCCCCGGGCGGGCGCGTGTCGTCCGGCACGCTACAGACGCGCTCCGTGACCGCCTCTCAGCTCGCCACCGACTCTCCCGCCAAGCTCACCAACGGCCTCTACCAGGACACGAGTCAGTATCCACACACACGTCAAGTAGCTCATATTACACAAGCGCCCCACAGACACACCGTCACGCACACGTCGCGTTGAACTCGGCTCCTTCATAAATAATTTACTTGATAATAAATAGTCTTTGAACATTGTTATATCCGTGGAGTTGTGTCCGCCATTTTGACTTGTCCGCCGTGTTGTAAGATGGCGGTCGCGAGCGCGAGCGTGAGTTGGAGCGCCCTCCGCCGCCGCCGCACGCCGTGCACTCTCTCATGCACTGCGCAGGTCAGAGCTCGCCGCCGCGGTTGTCATGCGAGGGTGCTGGAGAGCCGTTCCGGAGCCGCGTCTCCCATCAAAGCTGATGAACGGTTCTTCCAGCGAGCCGTCGGATGCTCTCCGTCTGTCCGTGTTAATATAGTTTCCGCTTCTCAGTTCCAGAGGCAGTGTTTTATTTTATTTTTTCAGTGCTTTGTTTTTCTATGAGTTGCCATGTTTTTTGTGTGTATTAAATTTTATTTTGCATGTTTTTTCTGGCATGGAAATTTTTTCGTCGTGTTTTACATAATCGTATTTAGTCGTCTTTGAAACATTTCTGAATTTTATTTAATGAGTAATAATTGTTTTGTGTTCCCTCGGCCGCCTCACAGGACGCATACCATGAGGTAATGACGTTACACATACTAACTGTAATATAAAGTAAGGTCAAATATTGTGAAGGTCAGTGGTGCGGATCTTGTTCCCAGACACCAGATGTACCCGGTAGTAATCGTTACAAGTTTCCTGTCCGAACAACTGTTTCAACCACCGTGTCGTATTTCCAGATGATCTCGGGAAGGCTGTGGAGGAGCTGGTGTCGGTGATGACGGAGGACGGTCACCAAGCACCCGACGTTAATCTTCCTCCTCAATACACTAACGGGAAACCGGAAGAGAAAGACAAAGATAACAAATAGGTTTACCACTGGTGTGATGCTGCGGCGTCTATCCGGGAGCCCTTCATGTCTGACAGTGCCGCGCCTCCCCTAACACGCGACCGCCCGACACTACCTCTAACATCCGACTCGTCACTAACCCGCACCTCCTCTTATCTATACAGCCCCCCCCCCCTCACCGCCTCTCAGTTTCCGATGTACTTGTCGTTTGTTTCAAACACTAAGCATCGGACGTCGATCGCTCGCGACTCATCCGTATGCAACGCTTATTGTATAGATAAGGGCCTCTCGGTGCCGTAGTTGCAGTACGTGTCGTGTGGACTCCCCGCCTCTGAGCGATCCGTTTCTATCTCTCCGGTCAGCCGCGCCACTGTCAGACATGCGAGCCTCGTCTCGACCGGCACGTACCTTAATGTAAAGTACCAATTCTCCTCGATCGCCCGCAGCGATGGCTCGAGTGCATATCTTTTTGTACGGCCCACTCTCATATCACTTGTTGTATATTCTCTCATATCATTGCTCTGTGTTAGTCTGACGCGTGTATAAAATGTCACGATAAACTATCTCGTGCTTCGTATTCAACGAAATAGGAATGTTTTCTATGGAAATCTTTTTTAGGGCTTCTGAAGGCTAAAGCTTTAAGTATATCACAACCTTAGCTTTAATGCGGTCCTCGACCGCGATTCGGGTCCGGCGAGGCCTCCGGGGTCCGAGGTGTTGTTACTAGAGGGTTCGAATGTTTTCGACTCGCCATGTTATGCCATGGACGTCATGGCCGTAGTTAATGAATTCGTTGATCGGTTCTCGCAGTAGTGTTAGACGTAGCCGAGCGAACGAGCCTCATATTAATGTGCATATTTGTATGTTACTCATATCGACTTATCGAAAATGTATCCTTAGAGAATATTAATTATCAATACAAGTCTACTCACAACTCACTTTCTGTTTATCGTGCTCTGGAGTAGTGACTTCGTAGCGTTTATATCATGTAACCGAATCTTTTTAACTATCTCGAACGGCCGCCCTCCTCCTAGGTATCGGACGGGCGTCGCGTGTCGGCCCGCTCGGGTGTTTTGTATCGTGTGTACTTTGTAAGATGACGCCTACCTTATTAGATAAGATTATATTGGAGAGATGACTTTTATACGGATGTTGATAAACTGTTGAACGCTAACTTAAGTACTTCCATGTAACCATATCAAACTTTGTTCGTTTTATTATTACGTTTGATTCGATCGTGTTATTGGGAACGGTGACATGTAACAATGCTCTGTCAGACGTCAGTTAGACAGAGCATGTGACAGCTGCTCTTCTGACAGATACCGATTCTTTTTATTCACCGGTCTATTTCGGTACCTTGAAGCCCGTTACTTTATGTGTACGGTTATATCTAGTTTTAATTTGGCGAATATATTATAAGAATACGAAAAGCACAATTTATTAATTAATGAACGAAAAAAATATTCTATACTAATATATTATTTATAATATTATTGTAACATTTTGTTTAACGTAGGGCGGGTTTATTGTTTCTAATCGTATTATCAAAATTATATAAAATACTACTTCCGCATTTATTTGTTTTACTGTGTTCATAATGTTTTAGAAGTTAAATCCAAATAAACATTCTGCATAGTACGAGCTGTTTCATTGACTCCTTGTCCGTAAGACCCACCTTCCTCATGCATTTGTGGAATTAAACAAATAATATTAAAAAAAATGACCTTTTATTATTTTATTTGTTCACTTAATTTTTTGAACGTTTAATAATCTTTAAAAAAATATTCTCTATATATATCTATGGCTAAAGTTACAATCTTATTTATTTACATGGTATTTACCATCTTCATTTTTCATAGCAATGGAAAGAGTTTCAATAACACAACCTAATTATAAGAAATAGTGTTCTAAATACTAATGACTGAGATAAGTCTGTTGTTGTTTGTTGACTTGTTAAATAAAGAAACAAAATCTGTTTCGTGGTGTTCGGACTCAGCCGTAAAGAAAAGAAGCCTTAAAATGTCAAGGAACACGATACGTGGAGAAACTGATAATACAGAACGAACCGCCGAGAGTAATCAAGTCTTTACAGAGCAGGGGTTTTGAGCATTTTAGGAAGTTAAATGGAAGAAGGTGCTACTGACTGAGAGGGATGACTGATAGACTTAATGATGCCTGAAGGTATAAACCCTAGCTTTATAAAACAGAAACAAATGTTGTGGTTTGAAGTACGACCCGAAATCTTAAGTTTATTTTTTGAATGCCTACGAAATTAAAAGTTCTTCATCTTTGTCCCAAGCATCTTAAGATGAAGAGTATTATTTAAGACTAGAGTAGCAGCTAGAATATAAAGGAGACTTTTTATTGATACAGGCATAAATATGTCTTCGAGTCTATGAACCGATTTAAATATAGGTTTATTATAGATATATTTTCTGTCTCTATAACCCGCTTCGCGTCATCCCCGTCCGATCACTACTTCCAGCTCAGTGTTAATAGTTGCAAGAAGTGCAACTGAAATATTAACAAATTAAAATTGACGAGGGTTTAAGGTCAGTGCAAGATTAACAAAACAGCAAGAGGAGTAGTTGATGCGGACCCTGAACTAAATAAAACCGACTTACTTTAAGCCCACTCACTATACATGTATATATTTCAACACCCACATCAGGTCAAGGCCCTTTAAATGAATTTAATATGGGCTCTTCCGCTTAACTTAATCTGTCATTATCCAGGGCCCGATGTTAGTCTTTATATTTTTGTGCTTGTGATATGAGTCGGCTTCCCCACCTTGTATTTCCTTTGAGTAGGTTTATGATGGTCAGTTTATATTCACAAGAAGATGAAAAATATTATTATTCATTTATTTCCTTAAGGAATATTGTCAAAATAAACTAAACCTGCAAAGTATTTAGTTAGAAGCACATTATAGAGTATGATATATGTTACTATAATTAGTCCTTTATCATTACGTATTTATATGAGTACATTGTTGGAGACTCATTGTGCTTTTACACAAAGATTTGTATTAACAAGTTATATAGAACAATTAATAATAAAATTATTATGTGAAAATACCATCTTAAGTGAACTCAATAACATTATTACATTTAGGAACACAAGAAAAAAACAGAATATTGTGTGTATAGTTGAATATAGTGTAAAAAAGTCTATACAACTATACTGCTACGAATAAGTAATTATTATTGCATATGGTACAAGTTAGAAAGAAGACGAGTTTATTTAAATTATATAAAATATTTATTAACAATATAGTTTTGAAGCTCCGCAGTAAATATAATGAACATTCATTCACATACGATCAAACACTCCTCATTCCGACGCCACGACACCTCAAGTGTTCAGGTCTTAGACAATAATTATAGCCATGTTAAGGGAGACCTCGCATTATGAAGCATTTTATATACTCTGTAGAAAACAGCGACAACAGCAACTTTACCTCAAAATACGTCATATATCAAGTCGGTTAAACACATTAGTAATAAACAAATTTTTAGTACTACTAGACCTGATGAAACATAATGAAAGGAAATTTCTTGATGTTGAAAAATAATTAGTTAAAAATAAAAACTGGTTATTTTTAGTTTCTATACAATCCTCTTTGTTTCAGTGAATAGCAATAATATCATTAACTGATTACTCAAGCTGTAAGGTGAAACAAATGTCATTCACTCAATAAAAGAATTTTAATGTCTATGTATTTTCTGTATATAATTCTTAAATATTTAATATAAATAAGTTATACTTCCTCTTACAATCTGTGTTAATATTTTATATTACATCAACTCATACAATATCATGGCCTATATAAATAACTTTATGCTCAGACTTTCACCGTTGAAGAAGTGGTCGCATCTAGACCATTGACGGGAGGGGGAATGTCTGTGCGAGGTCTCCTAAATAAAAGTACATGAGGTTCAGGGTTGTGTACCATGAAATGAAGCCAGCCAGGGCTCTGTTGGACACCGAGGTTGCGCCATTCTGTTTCCGTCATGAGATGAGATTTGGGAACCAATCTCGCAATGTCGGGAGGGAGGATGACGTGTCTGCAATTAAATCGGTGTAATAATTTAAGAACAATATTTTTGTATTAAATTATTAACAAAAAAATGTGAGTTGATGGTTAGAAACCAATTTAAGCTAAAAGTAAATGAAGCTGACCAGATTAAAGAGAATAAAAAAGGTAAAATTGTTACGCTTTTTAAAATAAAAATAATAGCTACGATAAAATTAAAGTCTAACATTTATGTTATAATACATGAAACATGTAATCTATCTGTGTGAACATTCGTACCTGTATTCATAGACATCATCGTTGTAACGCTCTGAGTATTGTATTTGATCAACCGGCATTTCGTATTTAAAACTTTAACATAGATTAAGAATCTTTTTAAACACTTCCTCAAATTAACGAAGAAAATTAAAACTATCACAGCTGTTTTAACTGTCAGATGAATTTTCGGAAGTACGTTCGGAAATAACACCTGACGTTTTGATATCAAAATAAGATAATATCTATATATAAAATAAAATAATTTTATTAAGTAAACATTGGATACTTTAACAAATAAAACTATTTATGAAATAAGATTTGGTTCCTAACTTATTATCATGTATATAACACGTAATTATCAAATTATTTTTCACAATATCCTTTTTTTATAAACTTAAACGATATTCGAACGTTCTTCCTTTACATTATGGAGGGAAATGTCAAAATATTTTTTCTTGAGATATTTATCAAAAACGTTCCATTTTACGGCGAAATCGAATACTGTCGTAATTTATAAATGTTTATCATTAAACGTAAAAAAAACTTTAAAGTTGGTAATTAAGCATATATTAAAAAAAGCACTTTTAATAATGAAAGATTATTTTTCATCAAACTTATTTTTTGGAATGAATAACAAAATTATTACAATTTTGAATATCAAAAAATACCTACGGGAAATTGCACCAATCACGGTAAGCACGCCCGTACCGATGCAACTAAGTTATTATTCAATCTAAACGACCCCACGACTGTAACAATTTAATAATGAGACACCCATGTGAAGGATGGCCATATGGTACTCTTAAAATATTGTCTAATTTATAAAAGATTCATCGTACCGCTTATTATTATAGAGAAAAATAAACCTTATATTATACTATTCCTTCATCATGTATTCGATCATTAAACATAAAAATACTTAAAAATAAACAAAAAACATGGTTATATGGTTAACAAGTCTTCATTAAAATAGAAATGTAGAAATGACTTTTAGTATTGATGGGTGGTGTGATATCTTTAAGTAACAATCCTTAGTCAGTCAAGTTATGTGTATGAAAACGTTTCTACCGTTAGTTGTCCACGTTTATTGTTAAAAATCAGTCAATGAGCGGCTGTAGTTATTGATACCGGTAGTGTCGCAAAATACTTCCACATACAGACGTTCAGTCTGTCCCCTGGTCGGTCGACGGCACCAACATGACATCTATCAGTTTGGAATTCATTCAAGATCTTCTAAAAAAAGATTATCCTGATGTCAAGATACAAGAGATGGAGGTGAGGATTGTGATTGCTACTTACTTGTGTTTTAGCCAGAATTTTTACTGTAATAGTTAAGTAGAGAATTCACTGTTAAATCTGTTGTGTTTTCTTATCTTGAATAATTTTAAACTATGTAAATCGTTTTGCTGCGAGTTTATCAAATACAGCTCGGTCTTGTCACAAAACTCAAGTATAAGAATGTTCTTGGAATTTTAAGAAGAGACCGTTACAATAATAAATCATCAATATATAATATTAATTAAAACAAGATTTATTTTGTACATCTTCAACATAATGAACATCCCTAGAAGAATGGTGACAAAAACTTTGAACATAATAAATTATTTCAATAGTTATTATAATTAATTTTATTAAAAATATAACTACTACGTACTACGTTCCGTTTCACTCAATCTCTCTTGTCATTTTACAATAATAATTAAATTATAATAGACTAGATGGCGCTGTACTAATTCTTCCGGCTCCCATCCTCATTATAATATTTTTCGCCTTAACCTTAAGACTTAATCTAGCCTGGAGGAGATTTTTCTTGAAGGTGAAAGTTATGTTATAGTGAGGATTGCACTCACCCTCTATAAAAATTTATAAAGATATATATACCGGCAGACACAGAAATTATAAGGAATTTAATTTATTTGTTATAAATAAAATTTTGTATATAATATTAGTTTTGTACGTTTTAATAATTTAATTATCAGTTAAACAATATTATACGAAACAAATACTTATATATATTCTCAACAAAAACAAAATTATTTAGAAAAGTACAGGATTTCTTGAAACCGCCGTTGAAATTTCGCTAAAATTTATATGGGATCTCAGGAATATGAAGAAACAACCAAAATCATCAGTTTTTTTCATATTGACAAAAAATAAAATACATTAGAATTGAGAAAGTTTTTTCTTCTTGGAACGAAATAAAATAACAGACTATAGTATTCATAATTAATGAAAATGACAGAAAAATAAAAAGACGCATTAATAATCTGCACTGATTTTAAGTCGCTTTTTAAAGATTTTCGATCAATAATGGCTAATTTTTTTCAAGTTTTCATTAAATAAAGTTTCTTTAACGGTCATGCGACATACGAACCTGTTCAATATAAGTTTTCTAAAATTATTGAGACTATATATACATACAAATATATATAAATTAATTAATGAACGTTGTAACTAATTCACAAAAACAACCGGAAGTTGATTATTGTGAAACCATGGTGTGATATTCCTTATATTAATACCAACATTTGATTCACCCACAACGAAGGAGTATTAACTATTTATCGTATATTATAAGGAGGTCACTATATTGGTTTCCTTAATAACTTTAATGGGATGATTTGAGAACATTTTAAATGTTTGTTAACTCAGGGAGCTCCGGGTTCCAAGAGAGGTGACAACTACACTTCGATGGTGTATCGAGTAACATTAAGGGGAGTCCGCCAGCGGACAGATCAGGACGAGAAAACTGAGATATACGAGGCGTGGGAGGGATCCATCATGTATAAGTGTCTACCGGAGAGTATTTTGCGTAGGGAGGCCTTCAAAAGTGACGAGCTGTTCTGTAATGAGGTAGCGTTCTACAATAAAATATGGCCAGCCTTTACGAACTTCCAGAGCCAATGGGAGAAAGTCACCGACCCCTTGGACTGCATACCCAAATGTTACTGGGCCCAAAACGATATGGTCATTTTGGAAGACCTCAAACAGCTGGGTTACGTGATGCCTGATCGAAGGAAGGGACTGACCATAGATCAGTGTTACTATGTATTGAAGCAGTTGTCGCACTTCCACGCCCTGTCACTCGCCATGAAATATTACGACCCGGAAGGATTTTACGATCTCGTCAATATACAGGACGGTATATCGGAAGGTAAGAATGTTTAATAGTTATTTATTTCTTGATATTTATACTAAATGAATTAAAATTATAAAATAATATTCGTAGTATTCTTTTTGCCGGAAAATGAGGAATACTACAGGAATTACTACAAAGAGGCCATCAGGAACGCGATCGCTATGGTGGAGGAGGAACTTAAGGAGTCCTCCGACAGAGACAAGTACCTGGAGCCGTTCAGGCGGTTCTGTAGCGAGGAGACGTTCTTCCAATCGATGGTGGACATGGTCGCGCCCAGGGAACCGCTGGCTGTCATATGCCACGGAGACTGCTGGACCAATAACTTTTTGTTTAAAGTAGAAAATGGACAAATTGAAGGGGTCAGTGAAAACACACATGTTACCTTAAAGAACTCACTCGTCATAAGTTTACATACGGGGAGGTTATTTTTGCTATTAGTTGATTACTATATTTATTACACGTTGTCAAGTTATTTGTAAAATATATAATAGAATTCTTTTTTCTTGCTCTCCTTTTGAATTTTTATGTAGTGTCCCTTTCGCTGGGGAAGAAAGCAATATCTTTATGATATAACTCTATTTTCCAGATGTACATAGTTGACTTCCAACTGGCTCGTTACGCGTCCCCGGGTCTAGATCTGGCTCTCCTCCTGTATCTTTGTCTGGAGAGGGCCCAGCGGTCCCAGCATCTCTCCGACCTCCTGCGATACTACAGCGACAACCTTCACTCCACTCTCACCCTCATGAACGGGGACACCTTGGACAAGGAGACGCTATTCGATATGTAGGTATCTAATTAAGGAAATAATTTCAATTCCTATCGTTACCTCTACCCTGCTATGACCTGCACTTTATTGTAAATAGAAAATATGCTAAGAATTGATGGAGGTGTGGAGTAACAGGGGCAAGATTCAGGAGAGTGGAACAAAGTCTATGGTAAAGAATGTTCAAGAAAGCCATTGGACAGCCAGCCAAATTAAATTGTAGAGAGAGTGCGCTGGATTTCATTCCTCCAACACCTGTTTGTCATCAGGCGACCAGGAACGGGTCTCCAGTCGTTTGTTACACTTTCACACAGCTGACATCATACAAGAGGTGCTTGCTTCACACATGCCAAAACATACTGAGATTACTATTAGACAAAAAATAATACAAAGGAAAACTAAAAACATAGGCCAAAAGAATATAAGATATAGAGATAACTAATAATTATATATCGTTGGCAGCGGTCTGCTGTTGTTATAAACTAATGTGCTGTATGTCTGTGTTCAGAGTCCAGGAGGAGTTCCGCAGCAGCAGTCGGTTCGGTCTAGGGCTGGCGCTGGACATGTGTCCCATCATGACCTGCGACTCCGACGAGGCTCCCAACCTCTACCAGGCCAAGGTCTCACAGATTACACCTGCATTTAGTAGCTTTCGACCTTTTGTAGGACTCACTATGACTTTATAATGCCCTGACCCTTCAGAGTTCCTACCGTTACATCTCATATGTTATCATTATCAGCACTCGTTGGCTCGCTATAAGATCCTTCAGGTTTTCGTTTATACTTTAATAAGAAACTAATTTACCTCCAACGAGTGAAGATAAACTTCAGATTCGGCAGATTTTGAAGTTTATTTTCAAATGTTGAAACCGACTCAAGTTTATTTGGTCACGCCGAGCGCGGGACGCCTGGACGAGGGGAAACGACGTTCCGACTATGTTTGTGTGTATTACATATAAAGGAGCATGTATGTGTGTGTGTGTGTGTCAGGAGAGCGAGTCGTCTCCCGAGGCGTGTGTCCGTCCCGTGATGACGACCAACGCCGCGTGTCGCCGCAAGATGACGGACCTGGTGAGAGAGCTGGTCGACAACCAACTGCTGTGAGAGCTGGAGCTGCCGGGGGCGTGGAGGAACTCTCTTATCATTATATTATGTATTGAATTATTAAATCGTACGACATACTTAGAGTTTTATTTCCTGACCTCCATCCGCCGCGCCGGGGGAAGCGTCCGGGAGCGACAAATAAAAGATCGTTACGTCGAATATAAATTTAATGTATATTTTAGTAAAAATAAACATTTATAATAATATCGGTTAAGAATTATATCTAGGGAGCCGGGGCTGTGACGTCACAGGACGCTGCAGCTACGATAACGCTATATAAAAATCAGATCTCGTGTTACTGATGATGGAGGGCTTCCAGAAATACTGTTCAGAGTGAGGTTACAGGAGACGCGGAGAGAACAGGACGGAAAGGTTCGCGTTGACTCGTGAGGGAGCGGCGGACCGGGATTAATGAGATTTTTTTAATAAAAAAATATGAAAAATCACCGATCACAGCGCACGCCGCCCCGTACCCGTAACATGCGTGTGTGAGATACCGGAATCCTCTTTACAAATAAAAGCGCGCCGTCCGTAGGGCGGGCGGGCGGCGCGCGATATATATATTCACTTTACGTTAATGCCGACAGATCTACGGTAAGACTTATCATAAAGCTCAGTCATCGAAAGCTTCGGCCTCGGTCCGCGCGGCGCCTGAAGGTTCCAACAGATCGAAAACCACCAGTTCACTTGGCGCTCGTCTTCGCCGCGGACCCTCGGACCTTGGAGGCCTGCGTGGGCCTCATGAAGCCGGACGTCTTGTCGGCCTTGGGCCTGGAGGTGCCGATGGAGCTGCCGCTGGACGAGGACCGGGAGGCCGGTACCCTGGGCGCCGGTTTGGGGATCGGCTTGGGGACGGGTTTGATGGTGGGCGCTCGCTTGACGGTCGCCACGGACGCCGAGCTGTTCAAGGAACTCCGGGAGCTCCTCAGAGACGCCCTGGACGCGGAGCGCTCCACCCGCAGAGAGGTCGGCCTCCGCGGGAGACTTCGCCTGGGGTCGAGCGGCATCCGCGGAGGCGGCCTCGTGTCTTTGGTAGCTATTTTCTTTGGGATTTCTGTGTTTTTCTTGGGAACGGGTGACTCGCAGTCGACGCCGCAGCCCGAGGACGCTCCCTGCGAGGCGCTCTCCGAGTTCAGACTCTGCGTCTCCTCGAAGCCCTCGTCGTTGAGTTCGTGTTCGCTTTTCACTTTCAAGATCCTCGGGGACGTTGTTCTGTCGTGAGTGCCGCTGCCGGTGGCGGCGGCGGGGGCGGGAGCGGGGGCTGAGGGCGTTACCTTGTCCGTTTTAGCGTTGAAAGACCTCCTGTAAGCGTTCCTGGACCACACGCCCGCGGGAGACTGCGTCGGAGACTTCAGCTCCCTGATAGCTTTCTGGACGTCTTCTTGGTTGATGGAGGTCTGCCGCCTCATTCTCGAGTACGGCACCTTGTCTTTGGCTGGCGTTTTGTCTTTGCTTTGGTTTTTCAATCGTTCCTGCCACCGCTTCAACCTGTTCTCTGTGTCGTCTCTGGTCTCCGAGGGTCTCGTGACCTCCTTCGTTTCTTCCGCCGGGTACGCGGCCTGTACTTCTAGTGTCGCAGGTCTTGTGACTTGTGTTTCCGTCACTAGCTCCGAGGCGCTCTTCTTCTCGTCTTCTGGGGAGCTGGTCTCCGTACTTCTCTTGTACCGCCTCGTTCTTCTCGCGGCTGAGAATCTGTCGAACTGTCCATCGCCCAGTATCTCCTGACAGAGGTCCTTCATCTCCGGGGACGCCTTATCGTTGGTATTGGTGTTGGATATCGCCGGTAGGAATCTTCTGCAGGGTTCTCTGTCAGGCGGCGGACTGAACATCTTCCTCTGTACGGGCGGGGTCTCCTAAATTCTCCGAATCGACCTCCCCTCTACGTGAGTGTCTGTCGGTACTGTATCCCTGGTGACGGTGATGTCCGGCAGCCTCCTCCTCTCCTCCGTGATGGCCACGAGTGGTTGTGACTCCATCTGCGGTCGTGACCTCTGTCTCCTCAGTCGCCGTATCTCCTCGTTCTCCTCCGTTCTCTCTCCACGGTATCCTGTCTCTATTGTTTTCGGCTGAACATCTGGCGATTTAAAGAAATAATGATAAGTCATCAGAAACTATTGCGGTAACTACAACTCGCCTGAGTGTGCGTGCCCGTGTACGGTGATGTGCGCATGAGTGTGTGTTTGAGTGTTACTGACCTTCGACGACCTCGATGGCCTTCACGAGGTCCGTGTCTGTGGGCACTTCCGGTCTCCAGCCCCTCTCTCCCGCCGCCGCGCCGCCGCCCTCCGCCGTCAGCGTGTCCAGTGTACTGCGCTCGCTCTCTGAGGAGGAAGATTGCATTCATTTAATATTTATTAGCGGGAACTGGAGTGTCGCATGATTCAAATGATGCGAATATAATGAACCTTGCTGTTACATATCGGGTTGGTATTTTTTAATATTCTGTAAGAGCATGGAATCGTGAGAGTATCTTCTCAGCGACCTCAGTATCATTATCGCCGAACGAAGTCCAATGATCTCCTGGTGCACGCCACACAACAAGGAAGGAAAGCTCTCAGGATCAACGCTGAAGCTCTCACTGGACGTCCTTGAAGCTTTGGCTAACTTCTAGCCTGCTTGCCTTATCACCATGAACCTTACTACTACCCTTATTCTAATCTCTGTAATCCTTGTGTAATTGCTCATGGTCTCTTATTTGTCTGAGCTTCATATTAACACCCCGCCGGTATTGGTTGTTATTTACTCAGATGATAGATCAGTTGTTGACAGTCATCAACCTGAGTGACGAACAAACGAGTATACCTCTGGGCATGAGAGCCCCCGAGACAAGCGTGTGCATTCTTTGGGACGAGCAGTATTTTCATCCCTACTCCCACTTCAAAATGTTTCCCTAGAGAACACTGAACACCTTCAGTTTTAGGGTACTCAGGGATCCTCGACCTTTACTTTGGCCGGAACAGCTCTGGGTACTCGCGAAGAGTGAGTAGAAGATCGCTCTCTACGACTGACGTCTCAGACGACATTTCTGTGAACCATTAGGTGGAATGGTGTCCGGTCCGAGCACTATGCAGTTGCTAATAAAAAAATAATTGAAGTTACCGGAGTCGTTTTCAAGGAGCGCCGATGCAGCACTCGGAGGGAGCGGGCCCGGGCCGGGGCCAAGGACGAGGCCGGGGCAGCCGCGCTCGGGGACGGCGCCCGGCGCTCCTCCTCGCTGTTCGCGCGAAGCCAGGACTCGATCTTCTGACGCCACTCCCTATAAATGGAAATATATGTAGTGATTATATGTTGTTACCCGGGTCTCGCCAAACTACAGACGGAAGGCATTCGACTGAAATTTCAATACACCAAGGGCACCAGACACAACATACATAGGCCGAAGAAAGTCAAATAGATTATTTAATAATATATATGACGATTTTGAAGTAGTTTTTTTTTATGTCAAAGGGGGGCACACGAGCAGTCGGCCTACCTAATGGAGGTAGCGCTGTCACCCATGGACATATGCAAAAAAAATATTGCGGATGCGTTGCCACCCTTATTTGGGGAAGAGGGAGAGGAAAGGGTGGGAAAAAGGAAAGGGAAAGGGCAAAAAAGGCAAAGTTTAATTATAAAGAGTGCAATTACTGCCTTACAATTTATTGTTGATTATAATTTATTTCTTAGTATTAGTTTTATTAGGTTTTAATATCACAAAGTGGAGTGAGGACGGCGGCCGCACTACTGTCAGCCGCCAAGCGAACTGCACTCGCCAACCTATTGGCTCGTAATAGCTATTCATCTGATGAATCGACTGTGATTTTAAACAAAGTTGTAAAGAAATTGAGCAATAAGATATTGGACAGTACAAGGGTGCTCCTATTGGAGTTCCGATCGTTACAACGCCCGTGATGGATATGAACAGACGAAGCTCTTATATATATACTTACTTGGGTTTGGGGTTGTCCCCGGGGGTGGTGGAGGGTTGCGGGGTGGAGGGAGGCGCACGCTCTCGGTCCGGAAGCTCCAGACGAGCGCGGACCGGAGCCCGCCGAGACCAGGAGCGATCTGCAAACAGAACACGGAGGCGTTGTTACACTGTCTGTTACTTGTCTGCACTGGGTATGGTGCGGGAAGCTTCTGAGACAAGTAATTCCTACGTATAGCTCCATATGTTATTCAGCATCGGAAAATTAATTTTTGCATTGCAAGGACTACCACAATACTTGTTCAATATTTTGTTTTTTCGGTAGTGATTCCTTTCATTATTTCTCTCCCACATATTAGTTTTTACCCTAATGGGAGGGAGAGTCTTACCGAGGCTTCCCCAGGCGCTTCTTTCCCTGTGGTCGTCGGCCGCGGGGGAGGCGTGGCGGAGGAACTCCATCAGCCCGTCCTCGTCCGGGGAGGCGCGGGAACGACGGCGGAGACTACCGGGGGGAGTCGCGTCTACGAGGAGAGCGGGGTTAGACAATATTCACCAACATGTTCCACGAGTGACTTCAACTTTGATAGATACATATATGTTATTTATGCACACGTAGAGTTCAATAGAAGAAAGGATATTAACAATAAAAAGGTAGCAATTTTACTATGTATGATAAAAATTACTGAATTTATTATGGAATACGTTAACAACGTGGACATACCGGGGGACGGGGATGGTTCGTGGGGTTTTCTTAGCGACCGTCTGCCGAGACCGTTCCTGATGTCCAGCAGCAGAGAATCCATCAGGGACTCGCTCTCCGACACAGGAGTACTGCACACACTGCCGCCTGGAAGACAACACCAGCCATGGACACCATCGACAGTACAAGCATGTGCTTGTACTAGCGATGTACACACCCTTGACGAAGACCACAGTTGTGTACGATTCATATATAGTTTACATTTTTCAAGACACAGCTGTGGACTAAAATAATTCTATCATATACATATATCACATCATATCGTAACAGGTCAATGTACCTAAGTCGTTGTTCCCCAGCACGTCCCCGGTCTTCTTCTGCATCTTGTTCCTGTTCCTGTTCCTGGCCGCCGCTTGTTGTTCCAGCGTTCGCCGTCTCTCGTTGTCTGCGACGGCCGAACGGAACTTGGTGCAGAATAACACGAACGTCTGGAGAAAAAATAGTATGATAAGTTCAGAAGGTTAAAACAGTTCACTTCCGCTGTAATTTAGATGATGTGTGATGATATACCTTGAAGCACTCTTCCAGTTTAAAGGACACCGGATCCTCACAGAAGAACTCCGCGAGCTGTTTCCTCATCCCCTCCACTTCCTCCATATCCTTTTTCAGGGCTGCCACCTCGCGTTCCGCTACCTGATGACGGATATATAGTATGATGATAAAGTTCTGGTCCAAGATTAGACTAACAGCCCCATGGCGTTCAAGTTAGTAAAAAATATAAGATTTTAACATATGATATAAGTTAGGACAGTTAATGGTAGGCATCGTTCCTCTAACCTGGAGGAAATCCCCCGACTGGAGGCGGATGTCTTCGCTGGTGTGATGCAGATCTCTCTTCAAGGTGTGGATCCTGTTGGCGAGGGTGTGTATTTCGTTGTGCAGCTGTTCCACGCTGGCCTTCGAGGCCTCCTCCAGCACTCGTATGTCATCCGCGAAGTGCACCAGCTCCTTGTTCTTCCGTTCAGCTTGCTGTGATCAGTTCATGTAACGGTTCAATATCCAATGAAACTAATAGCGTGAGTCCAATACAGTGATTATAATTATTTCCCTGAACACTACTTCTGCTTCCGTCACATTTGGATTACAAAAGCTATATATAAGTTATCGCGCAACATTCCGTGACAGTTATTTCTGGGCCATTTTTTTCTAATCACGTCCTATGATTGCTAACAATAATGAATCTACTTCAATAGCAGTCGCTGTCTGTCCGTGTTGTTGTTTATTATGCAATGCCAGTATCTCCGTCCCATGGACAGTGGCCCATCTCACCATGGCAACGTAGTGCATCAGATTCATCCCCGGTTTGTTGGCGCGGATGTCGGTGAGCTTCTGTAGCGAGGACAGCTTGACCCCGGCTGCTCCGCCCGCGTACCCTCCAGCGTTCAGGAAGTTACCCGCCACCAGCAGGATGTATAGCACCTCCTGATGGAAAGTCGGGTTAATACAATTTATCACAGTAAGGATACCTTAGTTTGGTAGGATGGTTACAGTCAACACGTACATATATACAAATATGTATATATGTTTGAACTGATTTACAGGAGTAAAATGCAAAATATAGGTACGAACAGGATCCCAACCTGGAACTTCCTATATAATATATAGTTAACGCCTTGGAAAGTGTGCTATGAGCCTTTTCCAATATAATGTAAAAAATCTGGTGATTTCTGTTACTGAGTTTGTAAGTAAACATTTCCTTCATTATCTCATCATGATTTCATTAAATGTTGATGCTTTTAAGTTTAATATACCAATATCTGCCAGCAACTTCTACAACTAGTCCATATTGTAGTGTTTTGTATATCCTCGGTACCTGTATGGCTCTCGAGGACATGAGGTCATCTCCCGCCACCAGGAGCGCGTTGACCGCTGTCTCCAGTGCGCCTGCGGTGGACGACCACTCCTCCTTCAGCAGGAGAGCCTCCACGCGAACACGGTAGCTGATGACAGAAAACAAACCGCTCAGCAACAACATGGCTGTTTGGGGAGAGGTTTGCCGGTTTATAGTTGGGCAATGAAAGTGTTTTGGATGTCATGATTGTATTATAGACAAGTCATGAATGAAATAAGATATGTTTCTGACTTGGGCAGCTGGATGAGTTGCAGGAGGAATTTCTCGGCGTTCCCGAGCTTGGTGACGTCACCGGAGAAGGATTTCAGCATCTCGCACTCGTCGATCTCGGGCAGTATCTTTAAGAGTCCGCGGAGTTTCTCTGCGCCGATGTCGTCGTGAGCTCCTTCACGGATCATTTGTATGATCTCCTCGTTGGAACTGAAAGTTACGTCGTGAACACAGTAGTGAAGCAGCGATCGAGCAGCGGATCGACTCGTGTGAGAGATTTTTCATGTAATGTACCTGCGGAACTGCTTCAAGAAAATGTTAACGTTGAGGCTGCGCTTCCGTCGAGGAGTGTGATCTCCGAGGGTTCCTTGCGGGGCTTTCGTTCTCCTGAACTGTCGCAGACGGGACTGCGCCCGAGACGGGGGGACGAGCCTGCGGACCCTGGCGGCTGGAGCTGGAGAGTTAAAATTCTTCTCTCAGTCTAGAATATTATACATTTGGAATCCTATCAAGTATCACAATGAATATCATTATTGACCTGTTGACAAAACAGCCCCTCGATCTCAGTCCAGTCCAGCTCTGCTTTAGGCGAGTGTTTGTGACTCGACGCTACCAGCGACCAGATGTTGTTCTGGCCCACGATCTGAAAATAATAATTATAAACTTCACCATGATCCACTAACTATGTCTTTGCAAAAAAATCTACTCACTTTGCTGTTGGGGATCTTGTTCCAGTTGATCGTCTTCATTTTCGTTTTCGGTAGAGGAGTCTCCTGCTGCGGCAGCTTCACGTCCACCACTGGCGGCGGAGGTGGGGGTGGGGGTGGACGGCGCGGGAGAGGAGGAGGGGGACCCGAGCGGGGAGGACCCGGCGGGGCAGGGGGAGCTGGGGGAGCGGGCGGTAAGGGAGGGAGGGGGGCGTGAGATCCTGTAGATGGGACGACGGTTATGAGAAATATAAATTCAATTTATGTCCATTCACTGTAGTTTCTAAGAACACCTCTTAATCTAAATGGTCCAAGCTAACATTAAGATAGGAAGTACCTGCAGCTACCAATAACGAAAGTACGCAATGCTATTTCAACTAGCGTAAAGGTAGTTGAAATATCAACTAGCGTATCAACTAGCGTAAGGGTCTAAGTGAGTGGGTGTTATGATATGGCGGTACCACTAACCAGGTGGCGCGGGCGGAGCTGGCGGAGCTGGTGGTGCGGGTGGTGGTGACAGCGCTCGCTGGAGACTCTGCTTCCTCGCGGAGCCGGCCTCACGGTGTTGACACGCGCACACCATTTTGGTCTGACAGATAAAGACGTTAGAATTATATGTTGCCAACCAAAGTGAGATGGAAATATAACATTTGAAAATCTTTTGTAACAAAGATAATTTTAAATGCATGTGTAACAGTCACAGTACGTATTTATTGGAGTACAATGTAGTTTTTGTGAATCTCCTCTCACCTGAACGCTCGGAGCTCGTAGTAGTTTAGCGGCATCTTCTCTCGTCTCCAGCAGGGTCGCCCGGTGTACGAGTGTCTCAGCCGTATCCCACACTATATCACTGACAGCTTCCTTAGGGTCTATTCGGAGTAAGTGTTGCAATATACTGAGGAACGGGATCTCTTGGGGGGTGTCTGATACCTGAATCAAACATCATACGTAAATGTGAGACCAACTGCATAGGTGAATGTATAATTCATTAGCACGAACAGGATTCGAACCGGCGCCTTCCGGGATGGAGGTCCTTCGCTTAACTACAGTTAATTCGTGTATACATTTGTCATTAACTGTGGAGGCGTTCTCTGTGAATGCATCTCCTACCTGTTTGAGTATAGCGTAGAAGACGTCGAGGTGTGAGTTGAGATTGATTCCTCCAGGTCCGTGAGCCTCGTCACTCTCTCTCTGCTCCTCGAAGACGTCTAGCTGAACGCCGAGATTCGGATGAGAAGCAGCTTCGTGTCTGGATAACGATCGGAGTATGTTTGTCATGCACAACTAACATAATGACTACTATAGTATATACTAAGCCTTAAATATTGGAAACCAGTCTCAGGGACGTCGCTATCAGTCGACTGCGCAGTGTCTAATGTTCTCCTGAATAATGTCATTTTGTAATCTTTTCAGAAGCAGAGTTATTAATCTATAGTACTCTAGTTATATATTTTCGTAAGAGGACGTTTACAGGAAATGATAAATGGATGAAGAATGTCGTTCCAAACAAATAATTATTCTAAGAAAATACAAATGACTATAAATGATAACAACTACTCCGTTCCGACGTATATTTTTTGCCCGCGTCTTATTTTTTCCACAATAAATGTAACGTAATAGCCGATATGTTTTTTCTCCGTCCAAACGGTCGCGCCGCTCTGTTTTTGCTCATGATTATTCATCGCGGTCTCCAAATCGGGCGAGAGACAAATTCGCCCACTCGATGCCTTTTTAGTATTTTACTTGCGGACTTTGTACCGGAAGTTGTAATTAATTCTATGTGTTGTAGTTTGTTACTGATGGTAATTAAACTTTATTGGGGCAAAAAAAAAATTGACATATTTTATCTTTTACTTACGTTATTATATCAAAACTTCGCAGCAATGAAAATAACAAAACATTAAAATAAATTGAAATGTACATTAATTATACATTATTTATGCGATATTGAATATAGTAAAGAGACTTAGTCACGAAGACAGGATCATATTATAAAAGGAAAAAATAGCTTTTTTTTATAACAGCCTCAGTAGATACTTTATTATAAATGGGGTACATATTTGTTGAAATGATTACCTTAAACTGCTAAGCGTAGAGAGTAAACCGAGTCCTGGATAAGACAAAGAAAACAAATATTAAAACAGATGTAGTCAATAGTAACTGACTAACTCACTCGCTCGTAGACTCACCAATAAACTCATTCCTCACTCGTATCCTGTCCGGCAGCCGGGGGGCGGATATTATCAGACAGTTGACGAATGCCACGAGCGCTGTTTTGTAGTCGATGGTGGTAGCTTGTTTGAGTTCCTCTACCACCACGGACAGACGGTAGCGATCACCCTTCAGTGTCTAAAATGTTTCAAGGATTATAGTTTATGTGCAAGGGGTGTCACAACAAGCGATTAATATTGTGTTCTGTTACAGCGAAGTTGTGTTACCTTGTATCTGTCGAGCGTGTCGACTGCCCTGGCGTATCCGTCGGCGTTGTACACACAGAGCGCTGATAGAAGTTCAAAGACCTAGAAGTTTGGGAGATTGACAGAAAAATATTGCGAATTATCGAAATATGGAGGAGGAGGGGCCACGAGGATCCTATAAGTGATTGGGTTGATCTCGTTTGACACTATGTCATTTGTCAATATAGAATGAAAACAAGGAATGTCGGAAGCCTACAATAGTCTAATATACTGATTTTTGTCCGTGACTTTATTCACTTTTCCCCTTTATTGTTCTCAAGTTAAGTGCTGTGTGAGAAACATTCGTATTTATAATATTAGTCTGATCAGGGTAACTTACTTGTTTTTTCACAGCGGCTGTTGGCGTCATGAGCGCCGCCGCGAGTTTGCCGGCGTACTCCGCATGCTCTACGATGTAGTCGAGACCCACGCGGCTCTCCATACTTGCTCTGTTGACAACACAGAGTAAGTGTAACAAACTTATTATAGACTTACTCTAAACATTATTAATTTAAACCTCAAGGAGAGCTTTCGGTACAGATCTTCATTGGTTCATTCGTTAGTTAAATATCATGAATCTTGAAAAATATTTATTTTCATTCAAATCGTATATTTATACAGAGCCAGTTAAGTTTCCGAGTTGCCGAGGTAGTACATTTATTTTTATAATATTCAATACTATAATGGTATTCGTTCTAATCTGAAAGTAAATCCCTCAAGCCGCGGCGACGTCACGGAGCGCACAAAGGGCGCCGATACTTTGTATTCCTATCACTCTATCACCATAATAGAAAAAAGTGTAACTTTGTATTATAATGACACGGGACATTCAGTTGGAGTGACGCTCTGGTTCTAAACTACTTATAATATATTACACAAGCTTTGAACTAAATATGTAACGGTATCATAATGATCACAGAAGACACCTAATACTTCATCATTGATTTATATGTAACACGATAGGATTGTTATGAACCAAGCGAATAGACGGCGAAGGTGACATGGAGATATCAATCCATATCTCAACACTAGCAACAGAGCCTCCCGTTAATGATCTTTAATGAATATAGTTGTTAACTGTAGGATTAATAGTGAATTTCTTAAATTTCATCCGCCAGAATCCGGGCGACCTTAGCGCCAATGCGATCAACATGCGCTCGAGAGATGCGGTACAAGGCAGAAGAGTACGACACTCAATATATGTCTACCATGGAAAATGTTCGCTTTAAATGATTTTTTATTATAATGGTGTAGAATATATAATAATATCTAGAATATGAGAAGCGGAGGCGTCAGCGTGTGTGGAGTTGAATCAGAGATGAATCGTGCATATGTATTTGTTGTCAATTGACTATTAGCTAGTATGTTAAACTTGCATACACTAACATTTACTTGTAGAACATGTTTTATTTAAAACACATTCGCCATAAGCCTAAGTTTGCATCACAGCCCGTACCAACCCACGCGCTCCTTGAATGCCGACTCGAGGCGCACCGTTCTCAACTCGATAACATCGAAGTTGCCATAAAACAAATTTATTTAGTGCTCTTAATGTAATTACACGGACTTACATACATGTTCTGGACTCACTCTCACTCTCACTCCGTCTAATGCGTAAGGTGTAAGGTAATTGCAGTCACAGATGTAGATGATTCTAAGTGGAACGTTTGTATGTATATGAATTATCGGAATCACTTGGCGTTGTTCCGAGAACCGACTGTTGATGTTGTGACCAGAAGCCACTCAGCGAATTGTCTGAACGATGATGTTTGAGAAGTAGTATCGATTAACAGATTTGTGAGAATATAATATATGATTCATTACATTACACATCTTATATATCATTATATTTTTGATATAGTTTATATATTGAAGTCCTAGTATCATACATATTATATGCCACGAATTAAGGTAATTTCAAGTTACAGCAGAATGTGTCTATAATTATGTTTCATGACTGTGAATTAGGCGAGAGGTGTTTTAGGAAATGACCAAATTTACAATGGACATTGTGTATACACTACTTACTTTAATATAAGTGAGGGTTGAATGTTGGTGACATTCATCGAGTATTTCAAAATACTGAATGTAATTGGAATTGAAATCTATCGTATTCTCGATATTTCTGGCTGCTGGTGCGCTGCATCAATAAGTCGTCAGAGCTTTAGTCGTCTATGACTAAGAGATTTTTCTCTCAAATAATAAAGAACCTTGTGCGTGTTCTCGTGACGATGTACAGGCGAAGGTTGATGGCAAATTAATTAAATAAGAATCAGTCGAGGTATTAATCACCACCTACGACTTACGAAGCACATATTTAAAAAAAAAAAAAAAATTCTTTGTTTTCACACAATAGTTGATGCGGACATGTTCATTAGTATGAAATATATGAAATAAATCAACATATTGTTCTTTTTTATTTCATTTTATAAGAAACGGTATACGAGTTAAAAATCAGAATTAATTTATCTAAAATATAATAAAGGTTATGATATAGTGTCGGGGATCGGTAAGTGTTTATAAATATTTGCGCTGAGATTTCTAGATTTTCCGACTAATTACAGTATTTAAGATATCAATACATCAGCTGTCGAGGTATTACCCCGGGGTATATTTACGCGGCTACAAATTACCCTTGATTGTTCAACCTTGGCACCATTACGCCAACACCGGCGTTTTACTTCACAATGCTGCTATTGGGATTTATAGAGAATCGTTTCAGGCACACACACACATACACACAAAGCTACTTTATTATTATATTCAGTTTTGTACATAGCAATTACCGTGCGAATATACAAGTCCAATTTGTCCTTTACAAGTTAATTATCTCCGAAAAAATATAAATTTTATTTAAATTTAAAAGCGAGCATTATTATTTTTTAATTTACTAGCTCCTTCATATGTATTTTCTCACATTCTTATACACAGTGACTAATGTATAATAAAATGTGCATATTTCCGTGTGTCTGTTTGTTACAACCATTTAAGGCGTTGTTTGAACGAGAATTTGATAATTTACATGCCACAGGGATCTACTTCAAGTTAGATTGTAAACGTCGAGATAAACACAGCTAACGTTATAGTTTACTCTGGTGTATTATTATGAAAATAACATATTAAAGATAAAAAAAAGTGACTGTGTGTATGTATGTTCCGTACTTTCGTGTGAACAGTATCGAGAACGGTTTTATATTAACCTAATTTGGTAATTAACTTATTTCTTATTAAATATGTATTACTTTACTCAATGCTAACAATGGTAAAATGGTAACTAGTAGGTACAATATGAAAATGCTGTGACCGCTCCATTAAAACCGCTTGTTTGTTGAGATGTCTCCGTATCATGAATGATGTGTTATCTAATATCTGAGGTCTGAGCTTTACGATGATCTAAGCTCTGCGAGTGGTTCTCAGCGAGGCGCCAGCGCATTAGTAACACATAAGACAGGCGTACATGCTTTGACTCAACTCACTGGCACAAGGTTTACGTGGGAGACACTTCTTCATGAGTACACTTACATCCGAAATATTTCAAATATTATCGTATTATACTAAATATCACAGTGAGACATTTTCTAGAGCCAAATAAATATGTTATTTTAATATTGAGAGTTTATTATAGGGAAAATCTATTTCACTTGTAGAGACAGGACTTCGTTTATTGATTATAATCAAAAGTGGAAGAGAATATAATTGAATTTGGTTGACAAAGCTATAGAAACTTAAATTACATATATTTTTATAAGTAAGCCTGATTATTTTAGTATATATTAAGGTTTGTATCACTAAAAATAAATATATTGGATGGAATAAATGAGCGTATCTTACAAAAAAATAAATGAATTAGATCTGTCATAACATTTATCTAAAGAGAAAATACATTAAACTATATAGCTTTTTTATAAAATAAGTTAGAAACATCAAAGTCATTACAAAAATTATCAGAGGAGGCATTATTTTGAAGGATCGGATATCGTTACAGAAACATTTGCATTTCGCTTGACAGCTATAACATAACAAATCCAATCAGATGTACCTACATAAGTCATACATTACACTACAGCATACGATAAAGACAAGTCGTTTAAAACAGAACAACTTCATTAGTCGTGTAACAATAAAGGTTTTATTAAAATACTATTTATTTTAATCGAATTTTCGTTAAATGTTTGTGTTTCAACAGTATGCGTAATTGTTCAAAACGATATCGTGACATATTTTGGTGCGACCTCCGAACAAGGTCTTCCCAATTTGGTGAGGTCGCCTCGGGCGCCGCAGCCTCATGCCCTTACGACTCGCCCGAGGAACGATTTCATGCACTTCCTTACTTATCACTGTGAATGCTTTCGGAACTGACGCCTAATGACCTGTCCCTCCATACACCTCACATAACACATCTGTTTTATTCACATATAAGTTATACGCTTCAAAAATATTTTCTTTTCCATACAAGGCTGTATTAGAACATGGTCCTAAATTATTTTTTATTATATTATAAAATATTATCTTTAACATGAAGAGACAATTTTTAATACAAAAAGATATAAGTATGTGAGAGTTAATTTACCTTTGACATATATAAAATTAATTGGCGTGATGTAATAATATATATATACAGATTGACATATACTTTCATATTATGGTACGATTACTTTATCTGATTAAAAAATATATAATATACTTATCAGCGAGCCGTTCAGATGATGTC
This sequence comes from Danaus plexippus, assembly GCF_018135715.1. Classification (NCBI taxonomy): domain Eukaryota; kingdom Metazoa; phylum Arthropoda; class Insecta; order Lepidoptera; family Nymphalidae; genus Danaus; species Danaus plexippus. The sequence continues at coordinate 6,612,178 of NC_083550.1, read as the reverse complement.
CAACAGTATTTTTTTATAAAAAATTGTATTAAAACCTTCAAAGTAATTGCCAGCCTTACACGATCATGTCAATTTGTACAAATTGTAATGTCATGAGGTTTATTTTAAAGATACAATGATAGCTGGTACAGGTTTAATACATAACAGTTACAATAAATGAGAACTTATCTCTGATAGCCTTGTTTGCCTAATCTCCAGCTAGCTCGATCATCTCACACCGCGTGTAACTCATCACCGTCCCTAAGAACATGTAATCCTCAGATTCAGGGTCGATGAGGTCAAATCTAGGGATTAATGAACTCGGCTATCGGTTACAGATATCGGATGGCGGAGGAAAGAGCCAGTTGAAACAATTGAACCGATCGCGTGAAGAAAGGTAATGAGGATGGGATAGAGTGACCGCCTACCTTCCTCCGTCCTCGTTAGATGCAGATGTAAATGGGATGAATGGGAAATTGCGCATTACTGTTGACGGAGACGAGTTGATGAAATACGCCGGAGATCACCAGCTGTAGTTTAATTAGGAACAGGGAAACATTTCTTATATGAGTACGCATTATATTTTACCAGAATCAATGAGTAAGATCTACTCCGATCAGAAGTGTTTCAAAGCAAGCGTGAGATCTAACTCCTGAACCGGTAACATCAAAGGTCTCAAGAAAGTCGCCTGATTGAGCAACAACCGGCCCCCAAGGCCTATGTCGTGTCTAGATAACCACACGTACAGGAACCTTTTCCTCTCTTACTAACTTATTAACTTATATTATACACTTAGCCCGCGACGGCAGCTCCACTAAAATAATGACTGATTCACTAATTCCAATACAAATCTATACCGAGGCAGTGATTCATTAAGCGGCGGGGGTCACTAACGGTTACAGGCGGACAGGACCCCATTGTTTATTATATACAACGAGGACGAGGGCTGTGTGATGGGCCTAATAAACAAATTACCTAAATAAACATTACATATTAAACATATATATCCAGCGTGTCCTTCTAAGTAACACCGTTTGATTATCCGTTCAGTATAAACGAAGTCCTTTGTTTCTCTAAAGTGCTAATAAGCGCCAATTAACTCAACATCGCGCGTCAAACGGTATGTTAATGAAGTAATTGCCTTGCAAAAATTCTAGTTAACATCCGATTTAATATGTATCGTACTTAATGTACTGCTTCGAGCATCGACTGTTGGCGAGTTTATATACTTGTTGGAGAGTTGATTTATTGATTGTTTTAATATAACTATAATATATACAACAGCTATCCTGTCAGAGACGTGTTTGTTTTAAAATTATAATTAATTCATATTCGTATAGACTATTTTATATTGGCAAATGTTATATGACAGCCTGGGTATAAAATATATCGTGAGTTTTTTTTTATTCATAGTTAATAATAATCGTACGGTGATCGTGAACCCTAGCAGTGAAGTGACCGGAAGTCGCTACTTGAATTAAGACGCGTGATGGTTACCGGACGTGATCCAACCGCTCGCCTTTATAAATCCGTCTCATTCATTCACTTTTTACTTTTAACAGATTAATAATATTTAGCCTCTGCTACGGTTGACATTCATTCATTAGTACGGCGCTTCATAAGTTAAATATCAATAGACTCTAGCTTCAAAATGACGAAGATCCTGTCTCAAGATACTATCAGTGAAATTAATATATATATTTAAAATGTTCATCCAAAATTCCCGAGCATTTTAATTTTGTAACAAAATACTTAAATATTTCGAATGTGAAGGTCACGAGGACAGGTGAGATAAGCAGATCGGAGCATATGGTTCCTGAAACAAAGGATTTCTACCATCTAGATGGGCTCGGTGTAGGAAGTGTGGCGTTGCCGTCTATGGCGCACACCTTCTGTGGCGGGTCCTTGCGCGTGGCGGGAAATGCGCACATTGTCCTTTTATGTAGTAAATGGGTAAATCAATGTGAGGAGCGATCACGGCTGCGAGACGTGAGGTGTTCGTGAGTATGTACGTATGTGTCGCTGAACTATGTGAGAATACTTGTTTAATTCGCTTATATAATAACTAAGGAAGCTATGGAAGGTATTCGGCTTGTAGAACGGTCGAGATTATCCATAAACGGTCATTTGTATTGAGTGCAAGGACTTTATATAAAACAATATTATGGAACAAAAACAAAGAAGTTACTACGCGCAGTAGATACATTTTAATTTAAAAGATACATTTGCGACGTTTCATTATCACAGGTTCAGGACTATAAGTATGCTGGTGGGAAATGGTGACATCGCTGATGAACCTGCTGCAGCTCGGCTCCTAGTTTGAATTCAGGATGGATAAGGAAATTTAACACCATGAGTAGACCATCATCAGGGAATATAGGATGTAATGGATATATCGTTATCTGATGAATCATGAGAAGCGAGGAGTCACTGGTTCTGGAAACACGATTATGGTTATCAGTGTAAGGTGCGGTCACTTACTTTAAACTGAACTTTTGGAATGCAAATGAGTAAGGAGCTACACTGTGTTACATTGAAGTGACACGACATCGCTAACATAAATTACGGAGATTAGTGCTCACAAACAATCCGACACTGTAGGAGCGTTAAGTAATAAGATGTCATATATAATAAATACATGACAGACAATAAACGTTAATATATTATTTAAGAGAATTCAATAGTTCCAACGTAAAGAGGAATCTTCAATCTCATGAGACGTCTTATATCATGAAGATAAAATAAAGAGCTGGCTCTCTTACTACACTTAACAATCAAAATGAGTGTAGGTACAGCAGACAGCTGAACAAAATGTCTTTAACTCAGTCAATACTCATACATTACTTTTTCAGTTTTATAAAGCTAAAATAATATTACATATAAGAGAACCCGTCAAATGTGGTGTTGAAGTAACTATAGTTAATGTTTAAACACTAATTATTTATTAATTACACGGCGACAACCAAGAGATATGCAAAACGCGACCTTCAGTTTTAGGAGGTCAAGAAAGTCGGTTCCTGAATGTTTGTACATCTAATTGCTGTGTAGTAGGTTAAACAACTAAAGACAACCATGGGAGGTTTGAACAATGTTCCTCTTAAATATTTGTACGTTAAACAGTGAGCGAACCCGTATTATAAAGTTTATAGTAGGTATGTGATTTTATTAATGTGAATATCCTCAGTCTTAGATGTATTGTTGAGAATACGGAAATGGTGTTGCGACCAAAAAACATATGGCAGATTGTCTCTTAACAGTTCTGATGTATGTGGGATTTCACGTAATACACGAGTAACATTTAAAACAGTCTAGTATGGAGCAGAGCCGCGTGAATTATATAGTTTTGGGAACCAGATCTAAGTATATATGCAATCATATGTCTGATTTATGACAGCGGTAGAGACAATAATTAATCTTAATGTTTGTAGTACAACGTTAGAATTTTTATATAAGATTTATCGTACACACGAATAGGAAAAGTTTTTTTAAAACTATTACATTAACTACATATAATAAGTTTACCAAACGTTGCATCGTCACACTACGGACTGAGCGTTTACGGTTTACAATTCAAAGTCTCCGTTGAAAATATGTGCGAAGATTTATGAATGAAAAATTGTTAACGCTCCGTACGTTGTTAGACAATGCGGACTGGTGTTAAGGTACTGTATTGATGTAAGTTTATTTTATTATTTTTAACAAACACAGAACGCTCGCGGCTCACGGACGACTATGGCCACGAGCTGCAACTGTTAGAGAACATACAATATTAATATAATGCTTGTGTTCCACGCCTCACCATAATATATTTAGTTTAATAACTGCTATAGCTTGCAATACACAGGATCATACAATAAGAGCTAACTGAACATGCCAATATGTCTTGTTAATGAACCCCTAATAAAAACACGACGTGTGTAGATTTTCCAAAGGTTTTGTGGAGGATGATTACTTGCATCGCCTCGCTCTCTGTGTGACGCGTGTCGACCGGCTGTATAGATGTAGGTCACACTGTACACGGCCGCTCTTAATATATTAGTGAACAACTTATTGCGCTAGGTTTAAATTGATTAATAAATATAACTTTACACTATGACGCGAACCGTGGACTGGGAATTTGATATCGAGACAACGAGACGTTTCACGAAGTCTCAAAGGTTATATGTGATAAAGAAACTTACACAACTGTAAACAAATTTAGTGATGGAGTTCAATGACCGAGCTTTCTTATCAGTAGAGAACGGCCGAGATAGTCGGAGATCACGCAGCTTCCGTGAAAACATGAAGCAGTGTCACATGGAATACAACTTAGCCGTTTATGTAATTTTAATTGCTTGCAATAAACGTTGCGTGTAATTATTTATTAATATTTATATAAAAATATTAATTTACAATCCAAGGCTTGTGCCGTTCATTGTATATTAATATCCTACATTTTTAACAACCTGACTTATTATATTAACATTAAATGTTTTATATTAAGCACACACGGGCAACAGAAGGCCGTTTTTATTGTCTGTGAGTTCATAATACAAAGGAATTGTTAGTTACTTGACACAAGCCTTAATGAAATATTGATTATTGGGTAACAAACACAACTACCACAACTTTGTTACGTTGGACTTTAAACGGAGCGTTTACAGTGTTTCATTGATATTACCATGTGCGAGGATTAATGCTGAAAAATCCGAAAACGTTATGTGTTTAGTGTGACATGCAGACTTGTGGTAATGGCTCAATAACATTAAACACAAACCTTGTTTGAGATGTGTTCACAATTCTTTAATACCAAAGACTGTGACGTGTCTACTGATGTGTTTCCTAGCAAATCTTATTAAAAACTTGATACAATTTGATGAAAATCACTACATTGAATCGTCTGTCAAACAAACAATCTATTTCTTTATTGTTGTGAGAAAATATAGGAATAAAATCATTATAGATAAAAGAATAATTACGATGTTTTTTTTATAATAATTAGTATTAAGACCTGTAGTTAAATAACATTAGGCCAGTCCACAGTGCACGCCACAACACCGCCTTATATGTTCAGTAGAAGCAATAAAGTTCTAATTATAATTAAATAACTCGGTCTATTGTGTTTGTATGTGTGTGTGTGCGTGTGCGTGTGTGACAAAGATGTATGTTGGTGTTGTTTATTAATGGGATGCGGAAAACTCCTCACAGGATTGTTATTCATCGTCTTATGGTTACGTGAGACACCTGAAGAAATTTATGTAAAATTATCAGGGCAGTATGGACACATTGTTTTTGTTAACTTAAACTATTAATTTTTAAGAACATTCGTATAATTGTTCTGGTATCAAAGCGAGCTGGTCTCATGATAACTCCATGGAGATATCCGGATATCTGGGCCTGGGGATCCTTACACCCGTAGCATCAGCCACCTGCCTCACTGCCTGAAGTATTTAACCTCGTGTGCAAGCCATGTTAAGGTGAGGACACGTTATATACGTAACAGCACGACGGACGAACAGATTCATTTATACGACTTCCTGTTTGCTTTACAAGTGCTATTAATGTTACTTTGTGGCATGTTTTACGTTGTTATAATGACCATAATATACAGGTAATTACAATTGTTTTCACTAATTTAGGAATGCGATCTGTTTCTCCCTTCATGAGTTATTGATTAGTTGAAAATCAATCAGTTTTCATCTCGTATGTAGATTAAGAGGTTTATTTGAACCTAGAGCTCGATAATGAAAGCTATTACGTTTGATATAGTATAATTATTTTTTTAAATATTATCATACATGTTAATGTTTTGATTGCTTGTATGTCTGTATGTCTGTGTGTCATTCTATTGTATTCGAAACGTTAATATATTTCGTCTCCGAATATGAAGTACAATGATGATATCGTTCTATACGTCCACATGCGTCACGGACCTCGAACATTGTCCCTTAGTCGTATGTTTTATTGATTTCTTTATGAAGTTGTCTGTTCATAAATAAGTAAGCGGTGAGTGTGACCAGCTCTGTGTGCATGAGCTCTACGTCACTGTAAAAAATAATTTTCATTTATTTGTATCATGTCCGAATTATTTCGACCTTTCTCACATTGAAAACGAAAACTAATGATTCTCGATTGTAGTGATATTGAATGACAAAACACTTGTATCTTAAGTAGGGCTGTGAAGATTTAAAATGTTCATGTTTAATCACGTTCAGGAAGGTTTCACGTTCAAGGAATCCATCTCACCAGTGAATACTACACATTATCTTCAATTTAAACCATTCATAATCTTTTACATCAATAAATCATATATTTTTAACACAAACGTCGCCTCAATATCTAAGATAGTTTTCACAATCTCCATGGTACAGCGATGTTAAAATATTCCATGTATTTGCATAACTCAACCTCTTAGTGGGATTTCTACTATAGAAGTTGTGAAGCTTTCCTAACTCGGTAATTTATATGTGTAGTTTAAGTCGGCCGTAAGTTATAGCCGCGGCCTTGTCTTTACTAAATAATATTTATATCTAGAATTCCTATGGGATTCTTGAGGTAACAGAAACACGGCCCTTTGTATGGTTCTAAATTAAGATACTCTAATACAAGTACATTAAACGATGATATCGCTTCATTATTCGTAGGTCCAATGTTAGTTTTATACGGCGTGAGATATTTGCATAAACAATGCTAAGTGTCCACTTTCACTGACTGACTTACTGTAAGTAGTCTGCGTCTTTACCACTCAGTTTTTCATGTATAAACATCGATGTACCTACTGTTTGCTGTGACTTTCGATTTTTGACATTATTTTGTGTTGACGTTAAAGCCTCAGGGGCAGAGTTCTTTCGATTGGCATTCTTTAACCCGTCAAGTCAACCTCGTGACCTTTGACAGTTGACGGTCATCACCGGTAAATAATCATCAGCAGAAATATCAACAGCGACCGGAAATAGAAACTTAATAAACTAAATAAAATACAGTTGTCAAATGAAACTCAAATTAAATAACTGACTGACCCCGGCGCACCCCGTGGAATACAGATTGTAAATGATTGAGTGATTTCATTCGAATTAATAGTTATCGATGTTTTAGTGGGTTACAAGAAAGTATGCATCTCGAAATGTAACGGCGATGATTTATGTTAAGATGATATTCTCACGATGCTATCGAAACACATCGAGAGAAACATGTTTACGACAAATACTCAATTGATGGAGTCGAAATGAGAAAACATTACCTCCCTTTACCGACACAGTCTTTCACAATAATGATCACGACCTTTATTCTATACTGTGGACATTAGATCGTGTTCCAATTAATCTCAATGAGAGGCCTGTCAATGCCCACCTCTACCGTCCGTGTCGCAAGTCTCGTGACCGGTGACCGGGCCTGCCATTCATCCCGGGGGATGACCCTGACCCCGACATATCATAATGAACGACAAACATCCCTTCTCTTGACTGTATTGAGATAATAAAACGACATGTTTTGGCATTATAGGGTTATGGTTAAGGCAAGTACTTTTGTAAAAGATATTCGTGAATTTTATCTATTTGAAAAAAATTGAATGGAAATGTTAGCTTTGTAAGAATTTAAACACTGAAGAGGTTAAGTTAAATTAACTTAATTGTAAAGACGTTTTCAGGTTGTCCAGATAGAAAATCTATTGATTAATGTATATATAGGTTTAACTATATGTAACAAAGATGGTCTGTATAGAAAATATTTCAAGATATTGAAAAATGATTCCTAACGACTAATTTATCTAAATAAGTAGGAAGATACTATACAACTATACATCAATAAGAATTAAAACTTATATGAGAAAATGAATATTCATATATTGATGATGTACTGTTTCGTAAACGAGCTGGTGACCATGAGAAGAATGAACGAGAGTTTAATCTAAATCTGACGAACAGTTCAATTTATAAATATGAAGGAAACAAAGCTAGCAGTTATGTTAGTTTACAGAGACACGTGGCGAAAGAAATGTAAACAGTGTCTGGGATAATTGGGAAATGGAGGAGAGTGGAATTTATAAGTTGAACTGATTTAAGAGAAAAAATGACAAAGATATGAAGATTAGCATTTAGTGTACACATACACATATATTAAATTATCAATAGCATTTTTAAGTTCACATTATAGAAAGTGTCCTCTGAAATGCCATTCATTAAATTAATTATATTTGAATGAAGTAACACGTTATAATGAGACCGCGTATCAATAAAACAATCTCTTTATAATGTAGAAACAAATGATTGTGAGACATTTATAGCGAATGTTATAACAATATTGTTATTGAAACACGATTTTTTATATTATAATACAATGGCTCTAACAAGTCACGCTAGTGTTATGAATGACTCTTATATTTATATTCTGATAAAACTAACTCTAATGTTTTGTGATAAATTAACTATTAAGATACGTAAGGTGACATTCATTAGCATTTATCAAACTTGATTCAGGATAACGTTTTATAAAACTGGGAATCGAACGTGTTTACTGCTATAAATTAATTCGGATAGTATTGTTTAAGTGTTAGTTAAAATTAAATATATATTACTTAAGAAGCAAGCACACCTTGAACTCTTAACAGGGAAATAAACATGCACTAAAGTAAAAAAAAATAACGTGTACAAGAATATTAGAATATATAATAATTGTAAAAATATAAAAAAAAATCTATTAATATACAATGTATGAATGATTGTTACAGACGAGGAAAACGTTGAGGTACTGATCGAAACGAGAATTCACAAAAACTTAGGTATTGCAATATTAGAAAAATAAGTTATATTTAGTAATGTTGTTTTGCTCCCTTTCCATATATAATAAATACCGTACCGTTTCCAAAGTGAGCGAAAACCGCACACTTCTACGATATGCCCCCAAAAGTGTACTATAAATACGCCTCACTATCAGGTCAACGACCCCTTAATATTCGATACTTACATTATGAAGTAGATACTAAATATTAATCGCCGACTGTATTTTCGTGGCCAATTACTAATATTACGTTTGTTACAATATCAAGCTGTGACCTCCTTCTGTTCCTCGTAATCTTAGTGGAGTAACTTCAACACTTCTAGGGATATTTTATAGACTTTAACACTTCTTTGAACATTTTACAAGATTTAATGTAATGTAAATTTTTTTAAAGATCTTTTCACATACCTTCACAGCTCACACATTATCTAGTTTTGCCACCGAATTCCTACCTCTAGGAACTAGTGGTCTATTATTATTTAGATCTTAATTTATTTTAAATCACTTGAAATGTATTATATATTATATTATAGTGATTCATTCGTTCAATGAAATTCCGATCCATTCGTTTTCGTTCTCATGACCATCGTTTGTATATTATGAAAATATACATCCACAGATCACTAATAACTAACCCTATGTAGGTAAGGCAAGTTAATGAATCAACCGCAGGATATTTAAATTATGTTTCAAATAAAAAACGGATCGAAATCTTCACATCCGGTCACAAAAACACACAAAATGATACATAGAGACGTCAAACTCATAACACCCCTCTATTAAGGTGGTTAAAAATATATTAAAATAATTGAGATTCCTGCAGCGGCCGTATTAAGGTATGTATGTATGTCCTCGCGGTCGGTCCGTTGAAATGTCAAAATATATCAAAATATATTTAATGAATGAGCGTCATGTGACACGCGTCACACGGCGGCGCACGCGCAACTGTTGCCACAAAATTGATTAACGCAAATTAACCTTAATGACAATAGAGCTTCAGAGCAATCGGCATGGCCGTGATATCAGAGCGGCCACTTCCCAGAGCGTGTGGCTATAAATCATATTTTTTTTAATACGCCTCACCACGAGACCGTTCTGCGGCTGCTCCCTAATAGTCTGCGGCCGAACGAGTCGCGAGCGGAAGCCCCTGTTATAATATAGAGTTACCCCAGCTGAATTTTTTCTCACACCGCGGAGACAATGGACATATTAGTTTTAATAAAGAACAGTGCGCCAATTAATGTATCATTAATCAATTTAACGGACGGATCTCAACCAACGACTCAATATATACTAGTTAAGGAAACTGTTATAGATGACGTGGCGTAATCACTTTATACTGAAAGTATTGAGTTCGACATTTATCTTGAGTAATTGTATATTCTATGGGTTTAAAGGGAAGGTAGTCTGGTAGTTTAGTACAATTGAAATTTATGCTCCTTTCTTCCCGCACACTTGGCCTTTGTTGAATAAAAATTATAAGGCTGTATTCATTAATATATACAAACATATGAATCTTATAAGAATCAATTGTACGAGCGCTATGTAAGTGTTCAGTAAAAGCTATCTCACACATACCAAACACGAGCACGAAGTCGCAGGTATCAGCTAGTCACATCATAACCTTATATTCCACCCATCAGGACACACAGATGTATAGCCAACAAAATATATAGAAATTTCATATAATGTTTACGACTGTTCAATTAAAGTGATTCAAAATATTCAATTTAAGACACAGTCAAGCACCGATTTGCTATCTTACCTCCAGGGTCCACGTATTGCCTAGGAGGAGCCTAATAGGAAGTTAACTATCGACCAATTTGTATTAGCTATTGAACTTATTGATCGACGGACACTCGTGTCACTGCAGTAGAATGTTGATATTGGTTTTGCAAGACGTGAGTAGTCTTTAGTATATCTAATAGTAAGTGTTTAATTTTTTATAAGACTTTAATATTTATAGGTTTACTGATATGTATATTTAAGTGGACTCAAGGAACTCGATGGAAAGTTATTTTTGATGATTAATTTTTGTCAATGTTGTTGTATTCAAATTCATATATATACTTAGTTAATATTCACACATACGTATATTATTTCCTGTATTTCTAATTGCTGAATAAATATATTATGGTGTATATTTATTGTATTTGTTTCGCTTAAGAGCAATCTTATGTCTTTTCATTGTGTAATATGTGCAGTATTTTATTTATACAAGCTTATGTCTGCGATTTCACCCGCAATGATTTCAAAATGAAGCTCAGAAAGAAATTAGTTGAGTATACTTAAATTAAAAAGATATGGTAACCAACTGGCCTCGCCGCTTACCCTCTAAGCCCTATGACATGGGGCTCCATGAAAAAACGAGTGTAATGAGTGTTCCTCGCGGGATTTCCATGTAATTCGAATTTAAATTATATAAAAACGTACATTTTATTCAGGTGTGTTAACTGCTTCACTAGAACGCTTCATCAAAATGACTTCAAAGTTTTTGTCGTGAAGCAACAACAGATATCCACTCATTCTCAGGAAACTGGCAAACATAACATTAATCGGTGTTACAGACGTAGAGACCAACAAGATAATGTACTGCGAAGGAACGTTTTGTTTTTATAGTCCTCCCTGTCCGCTGAATCCCTCCAGCGAGCGCTCTGCTCCAAGTGTCCACATCCTGATTCATCATATTCGCAGCGGGGTGAATGCCTTCTTTATAATAGATTTTTATTTGTGGTCTGAGTGTACGTCTTTTGGTGTCGAATTCCACAACTCACAACTGCTACACACAGTATAGTTACTTTCCATATTATATGTTAACTCATTAAGTGCTCATCAAACATTTTGCTACATATTTTGTTAATAAGAAGAATAAGACGAGTTCCGCGGACGTGTCGGTGAATGGCTAAGTGTTTTCCAACTGATTATATATATTGCTAAAGTATCCGGCATTATTCAATTGGAGGCCACTTACATAAATAATAGTGTCATATAAATCTCAATATAAACTAGGATTAGTCCCTTAGGGCTGATATTAACATCGGTGTTGGTGAAATAAAACCATCCTTATAGCATCGCGACAAAAAATAAACATCTCTATTAACAATAAATATATATTTTTATTTTGAAAGACCGTCTAATAAAAGTGTGATGTCAGACTAATTGAGATTCCAGTCAATTAAAAAAGTTCCAACTGTCAAATTTCCCGCCAATAGGTTATGTTTGTTATTTTTCGTTGCTATAATCCAAGATGTCGGGCGTCGTATATGTTGACAGGTGCGTCTTCCTCGGGGCACACGGCGCCGCCAACTATTTAGTATCGTCTTTTTTTATTCAAATATAACGCCGCCACCCATTCAGCGAGGACGCTCACAATCAACAAAATAATTCAATTCTGTTCGAGTTATTGGCAATGCCTATGCATTACTTTATTGTTATTATTGTGGTAAAGAATTCAAAGGGCATAACATTCAAATTTAACAGGCATTTTTTTGATATTGAAATGACAATATTATGAATAAAATTATAATAATACAGCCAAAGTGTCAGAGGTATGACAATAATGGTGTTATTAAAGGTGTTATATTCACATACGAACTCCGTTAGGGTCAACGACACTATAAAGTCCAAAACTAAGGATAAGTGGAACCAACGGGGTTTATATCTTAATACAATCTATAAGTAATAAAACGGGACAGAGACGTGTTAGTTTGCTATTACTATTGAGATAACTACAAAAATATTGCGGACGAACTCAAACCCGTCAGCTTGAAAGAAATGTTAAATGCGAAAATAAATTCCGCATATAATATTCAGTCTATCTTATGATATAGAACCTTTTTGTTCCGAAATCATAAGTAATTCAAAGGAGGTGACACAGTTGGTTGGCTGGTGTTTATTTATTATATATAAAGTACTGTGACCTTGAGTGTGCGGCTGGCGGCGTGAGGAGCGAGCTGCGAGGCGTCCATCGTCAGATATTATTAATGTATTTTCTAGGAATCGAACCAAGGACGACCGCTCGGAGCTCATCCTCCTGAGCATCATACGGACTGATCATGCGAGTACGGACTACACTCTAGAGGATTGTATAGTAGGAAAATATTAAGGTGACAAATGAGGTCTCTCGTTAGTGACGTTGTTTGTTTGTACTCTAACCTCTAAGTGTTCACCGATTTACTTGGTGATCCGCTTGGGACAAGATGACTTCACGGTATAGGAAATCTGGACGTAAACGCTGGACTCATGCTGAAGCCGCCATTTAAGAAGATCGTAAAAGTACATAATAACAGTCCAAGAGATTAGGTCTTTCGATTAGCAGTTTAGACTTGTCCCCTATACGTTTTTTGTGTATAGTTATGTGTACGTTGCCAATTATTCGAGTGTTTTATACAAAGATTTATAAAAACTGGATTTTAAAAACTTACACATAAATTCATGAAAACAAAATAACTATTATCATTGTTTTATTTCAACTTATCAGTGTAATGTGTAACAGTCATTGATGAAGTCATAAATTAGTTAAAATTTTAACCTCCGACCCTACAGTTAATAATAGCATGTTACTTCTGAGAAGCGTCTTGATTCATATAAAGAGACCTCCTCCACGTATTATTATTTATTAGGACTCATTAATTTTTATTGATGTCAAATATTTAAAAACAATTTTGTAATATTTTGGTGCAAATATTATATTTCCCTAATAGGAAGACATTTTTCAAAAGCTTCACCCAGTTTATTGAGGGTGAAGATTCTGTATAAGTCATTTTAAGAACTAACAAGGATATTATTTAACTTGATACTCGAACGTGGGTAAAGTACAATCCGCAGTTAGTTGTGTGGTGACTGCGAGATAACGTCTATCAGAATTAGCTTGTTGGTTTAATCTATAATGTCTTGACTTACACTTAGTCATCAACAGTATTCAGCAATATTTCAGGATAACTTCCAAAGACATAACAATTTTATCTATATCATTTAACCGACATGAAAGACACGGTATATGTTACAGATGTTTATATGTGCGTTAAATCACGGTCACACAACATACAGTGGTGATGAGTTAGCAATCACATTTAAACATATTCAAGATACTAATAAGATCATCGTAGCGACAAAATTAGATTTCGGAATAAGATAAACGTTATTGTACATAAGAGATTTAATAAAACTTATAAACTAATAAAAATATTATTCTCTAACTAGCAAACAGTTATTACTACAGTTAGGACTACTATTCATCTCCCGATGACAAGTCAAATCTTCTCTTTACAACACTTACTTATTTCATCGATTTTACATGTTTTTATATGTTTCGGTTAAGTTACATGTTGTCTGTATTATGACTGACTTTGAAACACTCCTTTAACTATTTATTTCCTTAACAAAATAATTGTCACAGCAATTATCGCTGCCGATCTATCTCACGCTATACTATCTGCCCTCGATATTATTTAACTTCGGTGTAAATAAATAGATGCCAAAGTTTCCTTTCATTGATAACTCTATGTTCAACTGAATACTGTTTCATATATTTTGATATCATTTTTTTTATGAAACTAGTATTTTTCGCATAACCTACAGACGTAGGTCCCAGTTATTATTTTGTTAGTAAAATGAAGTTACGAGAGAGCGTGCCGATTAGTAAGTGTTAATAAGACAAGTATTCCAACGAAAGAGCTGACTGTCTCGGCGCATTCTAAGGACGGGAGGCGGTCTGGTATTTTTAAACAGATCCAACGTGACGTCACTGTAGTGACGTCACCGATACACGCGGCAAGCGGTGTTCGAGTTGATGTATTCAGTATTCTGTATTCTGTGATGAATTACAATTATTGTCGTAATAAAACATATTTTATGTACTTTAATTATCTTTGGATCGATTCTCACTCCATCATCTCATGGTGTACTTCCTCTCTATCAATAATAATTTTGTCCCTTCGTATGTCCGTTCTAAACTCAGTCAAGGATAGTGTCAGCACTACAATATAGTGATATTTGTTACTGCAAATTTAAATTATCTCGAAAAAAAAATGCTAACTCAAATAATGTATGTCGGTGTTGAGTTGTTTCTTTACAAATATGGTAAATATAGTAGGGTGAGGCAGGTTCGGGATACGGTAAATATAGATTATAAGAAGAACAGCTGTTTGAAAGATCGGATTTGAGGGGATTTAGAGGAATCAGTGTCGGATAGGACGATAAAATACGTTTACAAACAACCTAATGGCCTATAACAGTGTGGAGATACGCCCGATACATATCAGGAGGAATTACTGAACAGATAACTTCAACTTATTTATTACTTGTTATATTAGTATTAAAACAGATTTTTTTCTCCGCCTCTTAATATTCTTTTCTGTTTTTGTAAGTTTGATTATATTCATAATCTTGTGAGTATAGCACATCTGTACCTACCAGCAGTCCTCGTCGCCTCACTACACACGGATCGTTACATGTTTTTCATTCACCAACCTTCGCGTTTTACAATATCAACGCAGGTTATGATGCGAGACGGGAACCGATCCGGGTGTAGTGTGAGGTAAACCTGTGTTAAGTATACTTTTTGTAGTACAAACAAAACAGTCCTTACGGAACGGAATATAAGCGTAGTGGTTTTGGGTATGTGGGTGAACAAACCTATGGGTAGATATTAATATAATGACTTCAGAGAAGTCTGCATTCTAAGTTTCAGTCTCTTTCACACAAGATGTCGCTGTATATATGATAAAATTGTTTGAACAGTACGTCAGCCGGCCGCAGTTCTTTCCACTGATGTATTCCATTTTTCCCTTTTTTATAAAATATCATTAAAATGACAAATATACCAAGAACAGATTATTTTAGACGCGATGTTGATTCATGCGCGTCTTGTATTGCCGGCGGTGGCTCATACTCAACAATTGCCATTGAAGAATCCGTCTATATTTAATGAATATACTTATAATATGATTTAATACATAAACAACATTGTATCGGGCCAAAATTAATTTTATTTGGTTCATATGTCTTATTATAATAATCATTTTAAACGTACTATCACGGCATGTCCAAGGTCGGACACTCACTTTCATTTAATATTAATTAATATATTAAAAATATTATTTTATTTTATTACTCGTAAACTGAAATAAAAGTTCGCATTTAATCAGAGTTTAGTTTAAGGTGAGTTTTAATAATTGTAAAAGTATGATTCTAAAGGTGACTATAAATAGTTTATTATGTGTGTGTGTATGTATGTGTAGAGTTGTATGTCAGGAGCGGCTAAGGTCGGCCCGCCAGCAATGACCGCTTTAGCCATATACGACGGGTTGCGAAAATGTGCCGGCATTCCCGCGACACATGCTCGCTCCTACCAAGGTTGATGCTGTGACACTATGACATCATGACATCAAGTGTCCACACGGGAATCGAACCCAACTCACTGGATAAATCATCCTGGCATTAAATACAGTTTGAGCACCCTAACAAATATATACTAACTATAGAGACAGCCGGCTTCGTCTAATAGATAATACATATTACTAAACACGCCCAAGCTGACAGAAACAAACCAAAGATGTGTTTGTATTTATTAAAAAAAAACATTCGCATTAAAAACTCCTTATTTAAATCAAGTTATAGTGATATAATATTTTACATAAAAGGCGTATCTGTATAAGTTATTTCCATTGTCGCACGATCGTCTCGAGTTTATCGATCGATATTACAATGCTGAATGCGGGTCTATAAATATAAACAATACGTTTTGAATCTTATTTTAATCAGGTTTTAAGTTTATTTTACTCCAAAACTTTACACACGCGACATTGACCTTGTGATCGAAAATCGTTAACAAACACGTCGGCGACCATTTTGAAAATTCATTCGACAGCACTAGGTATACATTGGACAGAATTTTAAATTGTGACATTTATCAGACTATATTTAAAAGTTGTATTAAATTGTTATTTTTTATAAGAGTCTTAATGATTCTTCAACACAAAGATAGCTCTGTGTCCGTCAGTCTACAACCAACAAATAATAATTCAATTGCCATCTGACAGACCAGTAAATAATAATAACTTGGAGCCCGAGTCACGGGCGGTGGCGTTACTAGAAGACAAATGACATGTATAAACTTATACATGAGTCATGTTTAATATAATAAGTTATGAATTGTACCACGCTGTATACACTGAGAGGTTGTGTAATGATTCCTATCAATCGTTTCTCACTTGGGATTCTATTTACAGTGGACCGTTTGCAGTGGGTCAATGACGAGCGCAGAAATTATATTGGCAATACAAACGAATTACTGATACAGGCTGCGAAGGATCACTTGAGTAACATGTATCAGAGTCACTGTGGACTGATAAGTGATAATGTTGCCAGAACGATTATTATAAATGCGATTTTTTAAGGTTTTTTTTCAAAAGACCATTTATACATATATATTTTGGTTAAAAGTGAATAATATAATATATAACAGTTGATTTTTGTACTTACCGTTGTACGTTTTGTTTCCCACACTAATGTCACCTATTGACACAACACACACACATCACTGACGGAGTCATTGACACTGTTATTAGTTCTTAATAAAAAAAAACCTATAAAATATATTGAAATATATAGATAACAAACCGCGGAAGCCGGTGACTAAATAATAAGAGTCAAAAAGGAAAAACCAATGAGAGTATGAAGACACGATAGCTCAGTATCATAAGTGACGATCGTGTCCCAAGTTCGAGTCTGGGTGTTCGAGTGTTACAAGTAGTTCGTATTTCCTACATCCTCACCTCAATCAGCTGCAACCTAGTTTTTTAATATTATCTAAGAGCGTCTCCAGCATGAAATATTTCTCGAAGCAGCAAATAACCAGAGTGGCCGCTCCATATCCGACGGCTTTCTATAAATACCGCGGCGTTCACAAACGCTCTTCATTAAAATCATTCACTTTGTATATTTATATAAGATTACAGGATTTTCTAATTGGCTTTACTTTTAGAAATTTTTATGCTCTTTATGCGATTGAGAATAAGTTGAATTTTCTAACATTATGTTTCTTTATAGTAAGTGTATCTATTAAAATGTGTCAAACAGCACTATTCGTTAGTCTACAGATGTGACCGTTAACTGTAATAGATCATATTATCTTAATTATATCTCAGTTATCTTTGAAAGTTAAGTTTTAACCGGTTGTTAACAGAATTCATCTATCGGCACGTGTCCCCAGTGGCCGCTGCCCGGCACCCGTAAGGTGCGCCGCTCGCCCACACTACGCCTTCACAACGCTACAACTAGGATCTACTTTAACTTTATATTAAGGAAAAAAAATGAAATTGCATAGTAAAATCCACGAAATTATTATTAAACTTAGTTTAAAGGAATTTTTTTAACTACATATTAAATGGTTTCAAAAGTTACAGGACATTCAAATGTAATATTTTACAGAAGACATAAAACATGAGACGAACACTTTTAAAATAGGTAAAGAACAGGAAATATACTGAACAATATAATAATATGATGAACGAACGAACAGATTTAAATAAATATAATTTGTGTCAGTGAAATGGAAACCACTTAAACAAACTAACGATAAAACACACGTCTGTGATTAGCGCTCGCCGGCCGGGTTTCGCTAGTTAACGCCCTTCAACATTTTACTTTCTTTTATCGAAACACACAAAAATTTTATTCATATACAGAACCATCCGTAGGCGACTAACCCACATCCCTGGTTATCGACTTAATGTGTGACAGACGAAGCGACACTTCTATATATTTGGATACTAGAACCCTATTTGAAAATAAACGAGACCTTTAAAAATGTAAAGGTCATAACTAGAATCAATTTATTATAATTATTTAAGATTATACCAGTATATTTAAAAATTATAACGTTCTCAGTGCGTTCACATAGTCCTTGTATATGTTCAATATATAATTTTAAATGTTTATTGTATGGTACAAACTGCGAGCCTTGCTGTTAGTCAGTCACGGCCGCTCGCCTTATACGATACACACACAAATTAACATTAAAATAACATATTATAAGTATTATAGTTAAATATATAGTATATTAAATAAAATAAAAAATGTATTCAAATAAGCATTTACCAACTATTATGATTCGCAAATTAACAATAAGTAATAACAGAATATATGCAAACCTGAAGTGTTGTAAGTTGTAACCCCACAACAGATGTTAATATGACGCTAACTTTATGCAATATTGTGTTTCGTTTATAAATTCACAACACGTTGATTTATGTTAATGGGATCCCAAAAAAATATTGTTTATAAAAAGATCCAAATCACAAATAACGGCGGATCCTGTATCCACTATCCACGATCCACGATCCTCAATAAAACTCATCCAGCCCCGTCACGTTCGATATTTGAAACGCATCCGTTCCTATAACGAGCTACCGTTAAACTGTCTTTCATATGATTCTCGCCCTTAAGTCTACCGCATCTAGTACTATGATCGGTCGTATCGATCATTCACTCATTTATTTATTCAATTATATCCTCTATTCCTATAAAGCAAGAAGTCATTTCATAACTCTCAGCAGGTTAACGGAAAACATTTTTTTATGTCACCATAATAGTAATTTAGTGGACTTGTATTAAAGGATTGCGTGAAAATATATATTGTATACAATACAGCATTAATAATTCTGTAATGTTGTTTTAAATATAAATCAGCTCTCGTGTAACGTGACGTGTTTGAAAATCATAAAACGTTATTGCGCGTCGGCCGCGGCCCGCGAGGGCGCCTAACCGTCCAAGATGGCGCCAAAACAATCCGCAGTTTAATTGGTGAAATTAATATTTAATGTGAGGTATGGGTTACTATAAAGGTATCGAGGTAGACCCGGCGGTCATTCCCTGGCTGTCAGACATCTCAGAGCCGAGACCCATCGTCTATTTTAAACACGGAGCGAAACATGGACACCTTTCTTGGGCCCTTCTTCCGCCATTACAGAACACATGGAATTTTAACAAGCGACGGAATTCATAACTATAAAGTCCGCCGTCTATTGGGATATTTATTCCAATATTATCCTACGTGTTATATGACATTGTATATGTTCGTAGAGAAACAAATACTAGTGAATCATTTATAAATAATTTATAGAGTTCGATTCGTGAGATTACGATCTGATGAATTCTAAAGACAGCTTCCAATATAATGATGCTCTTCATTTGAATGCAACGAACTGGTCCCTAACATCGGATCTATGTCAAACATCCGACCTGGTCACTACACATTTGACCCCTGTTTTCTCTCATCATATTAAACCTACGTCGGCCTAATTTTCACCAAATATTATAACTTTAAACAAAAAACATCAATTTTTTACTTGTCAGTAAGTTCATTACATATCTAGTTTCTATATAAACATTATACATGACAGTTTTTTTTCTTATTATGTCGTTATTATTATAATCTTAACTAGCACGTGTGTACTTCCAATAACTGCCAGTGGGCGGGTTTATTAAAAACATGACATTGACGGCTACAAGTGAGCTGTCAAATAAATGGATAAAGGGAGCCCACACACATACACACACACACACACACCATTATATATATTAAAATGACTTGATTCTAATGTACATACAAATCACAAAGTTTTATTTAGAACACTACCAAAGAGGATTTAATGAAATAAAAAAAGAACAATTTTATTTTATTGTTCTATATGAATGAAACCCCTTGAAGATCCGTGTTTTTCTGGACGCTTGATGAGAGGTTGACAGGCAGAAGAAGCCGCGGCAACAGTACAGTATATAACCGATTATTTTATAAAACGTCACAGTGACATAGCTAACGGTTGTCCTTAAAGGAGGCGTAACAAAACACTGTCACGATTTTACTGAGAATAATTACAATAAATATTCTTAAATATATTATGATGGTATTAGAATATAACTAGCTCGCGAATCTGTGTTCGCTCGCGATCATTTTCTGTCAGCGGATTATGTTTTATAATAATTTCAAACAAATAAATATCGCGAGGTGATCGTTTTTTATATTATATTTAAATCCCTCTAGTTATAATATTTTTTTTCGCATAATTTATATATATATACTAGGTACCTGCTCCGGCTTCGTACGGGCTCTTTGCAAAAATTATAAAAGAGCCTATTTAGTATATATATATAAACCTTGTCTGTTTTCTTATCGAAAGCGTTTCATGCAGTCAATTAATTAATAATTCTCTATTGATTTCCGATTTACTTAATTACCAAAAATTAATTCAACAAATATTCTACAAAACTATCAAAAATCCCCCGGGTTTTTGGGTATATCGTTATTTGTATATATTTGATATAAGTAAATTTCCTAAACATCATTAGCTTGTTTTGCTATAATTTATAAAATGTTTTTATATTAATTCATCACCTGTAGCCGCTTTCCACCTCACATTATCTAATGTAATCTCCGAAAAGCATTACGTAAGTAATTAAACAAAGTGTTATCTGATAACTAATGTATCGCAAATCACAGCACCTTTTAATGTTGATAAAAATGTATTTAGAGAAATTATATGCGGAAGTGATCTTTTTATACTCGTATTACGTTTTTAATATGAGTAAAGACTACTGTATCAACACATGGCTGAACTAGACTTATTTTTGTTTTAGATATATATTTGATTCCATACCAAGACTACCAATCGCTCTATGATGTCATATATATTATATCAATTATGTATTCCTAAGACGTTATACCTGAACTTATCACTGAATCATATATTTTCGATCAATTCAATACAACCAAAACATAACTTTATCATCCGATAATATTTTATGAGACACTGGTTTACGATTTGTCACGTACACGACTCCATAGTAATTATTGAGTTTCCTTTCTAAAAAAAAATTATTAACATTCTTTGAATACGAAATATTTTAAAAAATATATGAGAAGAATATTCAAAACTTGTGTAACTTCACGTAACGGTCATTAGTCAAGGTTGCCGAAAACGAAATATGAACACAAACCATCAATGGGGTTGATTAGACGCGGTCGAAACTCTTAGATCAGACACAATCATACATCCGACTTCCGTGATTTATATAATAAATAACAAGAAAAACTGTGTCATACTCGGAATTTCTTAAGGCACAAGTTTTGACAGTTGCAAACTTCAAAGTGTCGAACGCGCGCGAAATGTTTATATATTTTTTTATGCGACACATCCACATCGATCGAGCGCTGAACGCATACTGCCGCGCGTCCTTCGACTTTCACTATAAACACTTATATTGTATTAATAAGTTTAGTTGTTTAGCTTTAGGGCGAGCTCTGAATGCCTAGGTTACAGCGCAAAAAGTATACGACAAATAAGAATTAATTACCCGACGACATGGTTCAAATTCTTTTGCTGCAACTGTTATTAAATGTTAAACATTATTGTTGTCAATAAGGAACTTTGTTAAAATCGTTTTGAGATACCTTCTTTCTGAAGGTCCTGGATAAAAATGGTAATTGTTACAAATTTATATCAACTAATTAATTAAAATAAAACGAATGGTTAGTCAGACCGAATATTGATTACTGTTGAACACGAAACATCGTTAATTAAATCAATCATTTTTAATTACTTATTAACATAATATATAACTTACGCCATTTATAAAAATATGAAGAGGTTATGTCATTTATATAACTTATTATTATTAAGTATGAGAAAAAGTTTGTTAAACTATAATTACCAAGACTCATATTAATTATCAATCAAATCACCAATATTTTGAAGTCTAGTTAAACAGGACATCAACAGTCCTATAAATTAATATGTAGTGAATATAATTCCATCATGACAACGAACAATTGATGAAATTAAAAAAAATGTTTTCAATTAAATAGTCCTTTATATGGTTCAAACATATTAATTTGTATTTAATTATATATTATGTTTATAATGTAACGTGAAAGTTAGAAAGTTTGTACGCTGATAGGTATTTTATTTTTTTTTATGATTTCTTCGAAGATATGTCAGATAACTGTTGTTAGACTGAATTTGAGGAAAATAAATAAAAATCAAGTCGTATTAATATATCTTACTAATTAGTAATACATATTCTTTTTTTAAAGATATGTAGATTGTAGGTATAACAATACGTATCCTTAAAAAAGATCGCCAACATCTTTCCACTAATTTTATTAGTCTCAATACTTAGAAATAATCTATTTTCACGGAAGGAGGTTCTATTCTACCTGTTTTAATAAAATAAATAGTGATCATAAAGAAATTAAGAGTAGCATTTGTCATTAAATATTTACATGCCTTCAGGAATAAACAAAATTATAATTTTGGTTAAAATTGGTTTTATTTCGAATTATATTTGTGCTATTACAATATAGTTTTCATTCGTTTGATTGATTTATATTAATAAACTTAGGCTATTTTTGAGTCATGTTCAATAATAGTTATTTATAAATATCATTAACTTTTAAATAATAGTCAAAGTCAATGTATTACAGGTCTTCAGAAAGATTCATACTTAAACATAATTAAGTAAAGACACAAGAAATCGGACGCTTAAACTATTTCAATATTTTATAAACGGTGATTATTTTTTACAATGTCTCAGTCCCAGCTCCTCTTAACATATTTGCTCCTCTTAAGGTATTCATTACACATTTTTCGTTATGAATGACGTATAAAAACCTCATCATAATCTGTCGATCCTTTGAGACTTCCGACGATACCCACACACACAGAGAGAGACGTCAACCTTATAACACCTCGCCTTTGTTTCGGGGGTTAAAAGTATAAAATAAAACATGCCAGTATTGAATCTTGTACTTTCCGGCAGATTTTATATTTCAATTTTTATCAAGACGTACCTACTCGTCCAGATCTGATTACAGTTCCTCACAGCATATAGCATTAGATGAATGGAGTATGGACGGGTCGTAAGCTTGATGCTACCTCGTCTTATTCCTACCATCATTCTTTTTCTTCCTAAATCAGATTTTTCCCTTAAATATAACAACGATGGTCTGCATGACAGTGTCCTAAGAACAATACCTTATTAGGAGAAACATTACAAAAATAACTATATAAATTTTAAATTTTCTTTAATTACTGACTGTTATTATTTTCGGATGGTCCTTCTTATTCTTAGCAAGAAAAATAATGAGTCTTAAAGTTTAAACGAATCGTTTCTTAACAAAATTCCACCGTGAACCCAAAAGCATGAATTAAAATCATCCTAGCTTCAGAAAAGTGAAAAAACGAGAGATGATAGAGTGGAACATAAACGTACATACAGATATTGAATGTGTATAACGTACACTACATATACTTAAATGGTTAAAAATAAGTAGACGTGAAGTAAAGACCACAATGATTGTATAATGGGCTCCTGTTACGGGTATACAGCTGTTGGTCTGGCTTTTACAAGTTTTCTCTATGTTTAGTGAAACCTGGATGTTATCATATTATCTTATGTCCCCGGCCTCCTCTCCGACACTTCATATAGATTTATCATCACGCACCATAGTTTTTATATAACGCGACTTCTCATCAGGCCATATACGACACCAATAAGATATTTGAAATATTTGTATTTTTTGAGGGCAACATAATTGAATTTCAGAAGCCTTCCTTCCAAAAAAAAATCTTGCAAAATTATTCCTCTGAAGCCGTCTTGAATATATTTATATAAAATTTTCCATAAAATATTCCTCATAATGAGAACCAATGAAATCAGAATCGAGGAAAATCCTCTATTGTATCTCGACGTTTCAACTGGAACATGCAAATAGGTATTAGAAGGAAATTGTGACGAAGACTTAGGTAACAGGTGTGCGCAGAAATTCTTGTTATTCAGCAAATAAACAAATGAATCACAACAAAAGCACGGAAACAAACATTCAAAAGAATACTTCCACGTCCATGTAAATGATGAAAACAAAGCCACCGCCGAGCGCGCCTCGCATACATTACATGCCAACTGTTACCACGATTTCAATCGTGTTCGAGCAGCGCTAGGGCTGTCCCGGCGTTGCTCGATACTAATCAATGCAAGGTTGTATGTTCCAGTTCAGTAACAGTAGCCAATATTTCCGTTTTAAACAGCGAATCAATTGATGTTAAATCTCTCGCAGAATCTGCTATCTGTTAGAAGCTAATCTCCTCGTTTTATGTTTTGATACGGACAGACAGACACATTAATATATGTAGTGTTGTTCGCCGCTTGTCTTCTCATTATGTAAAGCGATGGATGTCATCTTATTCTCGTGTGTTGCATTCTGTTTTGCATACAGCTCCAGATCGCACTAACAACAGTTGCATCATATTACTTCTACGACTTATGATTAAAATATAACTCAAATATACAACAAGCAAACCTATTTGTTAATTCATATGATACTGAAGGTACTTTACTTATACAAACAATCGTGATACATATTAAAAACATATTTATTTATCGGAATATATATTGATTTACACAATTAATGTACGTCACAGTAGGTTTTAGGGTAAATCTTTCCTTTATAGTATATTTATTCTTAAAAAAATATAACCTCAATCAAACGTACCTAGTGTAGCGTGAATTATAACTGTTTCTTAATAACAATACAATACTTTGACAGTAGTCGTTTAGGAAAACTGACGAATGTCAATTGTAGCTGTCAATTATACGAAGTATGGCGGCCATTAATACGACATTGATAAACATTTCGACAAACTGCTTCGTGTTTTCTGAGCACAGTGGGCACTCAAGTTTATCGTTCGTTTAAAGTTCGTTCAACAAATTAAAACGCTGAGGTTAGCAAAATATTCCACGATTCCAGTGTGAATGAAGCCATAGTAAAAAAAAAATTTGTTTGAAATCCGGTAAGCCGCTGAATAGATTTGAAAATGATATCATAATTCTTAAGAGATCACAATTATATCAGTCACTGTATCACAAGCTTTATTTCCTGAAACAATATCTCGTAACGTACGTCATATATAAATGATCTCGTGCCCTGGATGTGTTATTTCATGTCATTTTAATTTCTTGTATCTCAACACGGACGGTGGTATATCTTTTTAACCACACGGCGTCTAAGTTCAAGGACGTCGTGATCTCCTTGTTTCACCAAAATCAGCAAATGTCACGAACGCACACTTTTACACCACACGATCTTCAGGCAGATGTCCGATACGATAAAACCAATGAATGTCGTATCGTATGTCGTGTTGTGAATTAGACGACCATATCTCGTATTGGTGCAGTTGAGACCCTTCTAATGGCGACCTCGTATTGAAGTAGTTTGGAGAGAGCCCTGTACAAGGGACTATGAGTCCGCAGCAAGCGTGCTTAACATCATTTATTATATCTATCTAGTAAGTAACACGGTCCATATAAAAACGTTGACATTGGCAAGATATTCCCCGATTCCAGTGCGAATGAAGCCATAGCATAAAAATAAACCACGGCCCATGTTCTATGAACGGTACGTATAATAAAGGAGAGCGAAAAATGTTAATAAAATGTTCATCTTAAATTAAATCCTCCACAAACACATTCAGCGGTTCTTTTGAATGTACCTACATCTTTAAACTTTTGTTGGTAAAGGATTAGTTTTGACAAATATCACCATCACGTGATAGCTCCTCATTAGATCTCACTTCCGATCTTAACACAGTTATTGTCAGGTGTGTACATCTTTTAATCGAATCACTCATTTTGTTGATAGTTAATAGACACGTTTAAGTAAAATCATAATTAATTTTGATCACTACGCCACAACTCACAAGCGTCTCAAATAATATAAATGAGTTTGATATTAAAATTAATCAAACATTAAGTTACTTGTGTTCATCGTTACAGTCGTGTCGAGAGCGTTTCTTTCAACCGTCAATACAAGGAGCGGTTCCTGTAAAGGTTAGTCTTAATCATTTCACGAACTCGAATGAAGATTTCCTTCAATAAATATTACTGTGCCGACATTGTGTCCGCACGTTTATATACGCTATTAATTAGTCGTTTAGTGAATTGCAGTTATTTATAAACATAATGAAAAATAATGTCATTGCAAATTTCAATATATATGTATGTATACGTAGGTACGTGTCCCTAGACATTGATTATCTTAAAAGCCGGTGAAAAATTGGGTGATATATATTTGATGTCTGTCTGAGTGTGTGTCTGTCTGTGGCATCGTAGCTCTCTAATAGATCTACCAATATCGAAGAGGTTTTGTCGATCTGAAAGCTAGTTTCCTTGCGGTGGTTCTAAGCCATTATTCGATTTATATCTAAATGCGTTAGGGGTTTTTTTTGTTGGGTAAAACCTAGTTGTTTTTGGTAAATCCAACTATTAAGGCTTTATTATTATGATTTTTTTAATTATCTTTCTAATTGACTTAATTATTTCTTAAAGTATCTCAATCTACACGCATGATTGTTACGTTGTTTTACTAAACGCTGAAATCAATACGTCGAGCTCACTTATAGAGTGATAAAAAATCCAGTCGAGAAATCAGGAATCAACGAAGCAGAAACATATTAAAAGCTATTAAAATACAAGGGATTTTATTTGGCATTGGAGATGTGTAAATATATACTTATTGTATACAACTTACTTAAATTGTGTGTTGAATGAAGAAAATACATGGCGTTTCATGGTTTCAGTTATGTTATATGACAATACATTGTTTTCAAATGAACTAAACTTAAATTAAGTTGTTTGTAATACGAGTACGTGAACCCGAGTGATGCAATTGTTTGATATAATATCCTCAGTGGACACTCTGGCCAGGTCGGAGATGTATAATCTCAGGGTGGTTGGGATCACCGTCGCCTCTCACGACGTACACCGTCTGAAATCCTTCGAATCTTTGAGAGGAAGGTCTTTTGTGGTGGCCCCCATCAACGTATGAAAACTGATTATAAGTTGGTTTGTACGAATCTGAGACGAACCTCCCGTCGCTCCCAGTGACATAGTTATTGTAAGTAGGAAAAGTGAAGCCTCTAGTTTTTCTATAACTACCCTCCGATTCATCATACGGAAATTTTAATGTATTTTTAATGTAATTTAGATCATTAACATCATTATGTTCAACCTCAGGAAATGTCCATGTATGCGTTTTTTGATGAAGCCTCTCATATTCTCTGATGGGAGTATTCTGTATCCTCTTCTCTATTTTATTTCCGTATTCGTCGTTATGATATGGAAATGCGAGTCCATACTGATCTCCTGGAGTGTAGAGGCCCGGTCGGTATAGTCCACTGTTTGGTGAACCGTATAGCCCATAATACTGATTGTACATTTGGTTCTGATGTAGCTGGTTATGGATTTGTTCAAGATTCTGCCTGTCTGGCGCATTAAAAAATCTATTAACGGAAAATATATAGAAATTAATTAAGATAATAGAAAGAAGAATAGAAAATAGTAGTAAAGAAACCAAAGAACTGAATTAATAACATCATTAAATTTAATCTTATCATAACAAGTAAATATAAGCTCCGCTGAAAACTCCAACAAGTACAATACTAAGTGTCAAAAAAATGGGTGATGTTATAGAAATATCACTTCGAAAAACAACAATACAAACATGAAACGATAAATTAATTTTAATGTTGATTAAAACTTAACAAACGATAATTGTAAATAGTTATGAGAATGTCTACTGAATAAGGAAAATATAACTATACGGAGTTGAAATTAACTGCCTTACGTAGACAGAGAGTGTAGCTAAGTGTACTGGTCAGCCTTCACAGACTAGATTTGTACAAATCTGTCATTACCGAGAGTAAAACTGGCGATAGCTGATAACAATAAAAATAACGTCCTTTACCTGAAGAAACCTCCGTTATGGTTGTTGAGGTAATGAACCAGTTCCTCGGTGTCCGTGGGGCAAAGAGGGTGAGCATCCAGACACGCGGCCTTACTCCGGGAAGCTCCCAGCAGCAGCGCGCGGCCGAACATCTGCACCGGAGTAGATTGAAGACCGCTGTATGCCGTCAGCAGGCTGGAATAACAACGCACTTAGAAGAATCGGACAGAGCAGTCTCACGAATAAACAAAGAAAGGCATTTCTATCATTCGGATATCGTTAACATTTAACACATCGGAACACTTTACAGTTATCTTTGTACTTACATTTATTGGCAAAAAACTACTAAGTATTTTCTAATAAACTTAGTAGGAAATTAGATAGATAGTCAGTTAAATTTTGGTAGTCTTTTAATACTAACGTCAATAGGGGTTGTAACCCTGACACTCTGTCGAACAGTGAGGAGGCTGGCGACCCACTCACCGCCTCGCACAGTAACCTGGCCACGCACTGGCGATCATCATGTTCGCTGATAGACGACAACGCGTTACTAACTGAAGATATGATTGAAGAGGCGGCAGATGATGCTGGAGAGAGAGATTTTATTCATGTCTATAAAAACAGTAAAAGACTGAAACAGATATATTCTATTACTGTTAACTGATGTTCTGTTGAGTAAGTTCAGTTCTGATGATTAAATTGAAAAGCTTGGTGAACGGAATTAACTCATCACTGTTGTTGTTTTTGCTTTAAAAGTATTGGAAATTAACATAGAAGTAGAAGATTTATACGAGATATTACTCATATTAGTCAAACTAAAATTTAAAACAAAAGTCATAGATAATCTACGCACCATAGTTTTGCTCTGCCAGATAAGGATATCGGTATAGTCCAGTGCCGGGGGCGTAGTGCTGAGTTCCGGGATAATTCAAGCCGATGTGACTCTGTTTCGGCTTCCTTCGTCTTCGTCTTTTTGGTAAATCGTGATTTTTAACGTTTTGATCGTCTTCATTGTTTTGAAACACGTGGGCGTCATCATCCGTGACGTCATTGAATTTGAGTCTCTGAGAACTATATCGACCATTCCCGTAATAATTAACGTTTCGTTGATTTTCTACAGCTAGCAGTCCATGACCAGCTCTGGCGATGGTTTCATTAGAATCCGATATGTCACTTAAATATAATAAGTAGCAGTTATGAATGCTTACTACATGGAAACAAATCAAAACAAAATGAGATCTAAGACTTTCGCGAGTTTTATTCATTTAAATGAAACTAATATTATTCGTATATGCTACGTGTGCTTTATTTTTGTAAAATTACATCTCGTCTGGCCGTGATCACGGTTGCTGAAAAGTAACCGAAACGTGGGGAGTATGTAGTTTTAACAAAAAATAAATCACGCGTAGTATATCCGAATAATAATATTTTCAATTAAATCAAAACAAAACCAAGCATTACGCTCACGGTTTAATCATGTCTGAACTAACAATAATCATAATCAATATGTGCTGTAAATAATGAGTTCATTTAATTTAAATTCAATTTATTACATAAACAACTCGAATAAACTACGTTTCTTCGATGTTTAACTTACACAAGCAATTCCTCCGGGATGTAATTTGCTATCGTTCTATTTGCAGGCGCATGATTAGGTGCACCGAATGACGTTTGGAATGACATAAATAAAAATGTTAATATCATTGTCTTAACAGCTTTACCTAAAAAGAAAGAATATATCTAAATTTATTTATTCTAAAAACGTGTTATACTAAAACTGAAAGTAGTTTTCAATGTATCATTTTACTAACCAAACCTTAATTACTCAATAATTCTTAAACTCAACGACGGCATAGTTTAAGTATTTAGAGTAGATACATTAAACAATGTATATGACATACAATAGTTTGAACGACTGGGAGTATGTTAGCCTTATTTAATAAGTCACGGTTGTTATAAATGAAATGTAAATTCGTGATGTCCATTAGAATACTTGAAGCTTTCTATTAAGACATTTTAGAACTTTTAAAATGTTCTCACGATCACTCACTGACAAAACTTATGTTTAGCATTCTATTAACTTTTTTGAGCCGGTTGTGTTTCAAAGAATTAGTACCTTAATATGCACATATTGTAAACATCTATTTTAATAATAAAAACCTTATGATATAAATTATTATTATTATAAATAAAGTATTTCATTGGAAGAACTAAATTTAAGAATTAACTCAACATTTCTATTATGTTAAAGACATTATTATAGTGTACTATAAGAACTATTACTTAGGAAAAGAATTACAATACAATTTTAGATCTATATTTTCAAAAATATTATAATGATAGAGAGAATAATATAGTCACTTACACTTCTGAACATGTGCTCACACAAAACTCAGAAACTAAAATGTGAAAACTAAACGAAGTTGGTTGTAGAAAGTTATGAATGATGTCACGGGTTGCCTCATCTCACGAGAAAGGACGGTGACGAAACAAGAAACAGGATTCACCTTATCAGGACCGAAACAAAACAACAACTGACTTATACGCGAACTACACTAACCTCATATTTCGTCCAGCATTCTATGAGTTTTAAGATGTAGTATTAATATATAAAGAAATATATTAGTCAATTACTAAAACCCTCAGACTCGGATTTCTTTTCAAAATATTGCTGACACTATAGCTTACGTTATAATACCTATTTAGAGTTGAGATCTTTCCATGTACAAATTAAATATACTTCGTGGCAAACATCATACTTAGACATACATATATGTATACACTATATACACATAAATAAAGAGAAGAACAATATGACCAAAAAATATGTATAGAATTAAAAAGGAAGCGAAGAAAGAATGAATGGAAAGTAAGGGAGTAAGTTCATGTACATATATATATAAATTCAAAACTAAGTTTCTCTCAGATATACTCAGTTTCCAATTAAGACAATAACAACTGAGTTATGATAATAAATGATCTCTTAACTGTAGGTATACACTCTATGTGACATCAATGGTGGCAACGATTTTATTGTCATTCGTAACTCTTAGTTCATACGAGATATTGTATACATGGATAATGTAATATTCTTGAAGCATGAAGGTTTGTTCATTATTGTTACATCTATTTTACAAAACATATTTCATCAAATCTGTCGTTTACCAATATATATATATATATATATATTATTTAGCAATCGTGATTAGTTTCATTTAAGTGAATACTCGCGAATGTCCTTGATCTGATAATGTAATAGCTTTGTTTTAATAAAATTAGAACGACTTAAAACTTATTAGAAAAGTTTCCGTTCATTCCTGTACCAATAATGTCAGAACAATCTCAAATTAGTTTCCCACATGATAGACAAATGTTAAGCTCTTCGACATGCTACAATACCGGCCCAGGAATCCTTGAGTGATGCCCATGTAAAGCTGTAGACGTGTTGTGGCTGTGTTGGCGTTAGATGAAGGAATTCGTTATTTGTTGCATCTCATTGAAAGACATTTATAATAGAAAAAACTTAATAAACATCCAGATAAAGTACTATAAATCTTGTTTAAATATCATTCATCTATTAGTTATTATATGGAAAAGATTCCTTCTGAGGGCATTTATTATAGCGGACAGTATGTATTGTTAGTTGTTACGAAACACTTTAGTAAGCCGTGAACTATTTAAATCATTTATAAGTAAATATTAAAATACCAATCGTCACTTTTGAAACTTTCAGTCGACTGGATTTTGTACCTATAACATTTTAATTTAAATCATTCACACACGTCTCACGTTACTGTATATAGTTTGCACAGATGTAATGTAAGTTAAGTGTTTATGTTGTAGTTGTAATCTGCTGGTGGAGACGGTTTGTTTGAGGACCTTGATCCAGATGACGTCGCGGCGCTCGATCGAGTGCAGTGGACGTACTACTCGTTTACATCGACACACTGCAGACGCTGCGTCTACAGTTTAGCGTTATCACGTCTCCGTACACTATTGTATGAAAGTAGTTTCCGAATGAAACGCCGCGCACGTTTCGGTGGTTTGGATGGTTAGCTACATTAAACAAAAGATTCCTAGTCACTACAACACAATGTAAGCGCGCGTTAAGAGTACAGATCGATCGTTCCAACCGGTCGCCGGCCTGTCGTCACCAGCCCGTCGGCCTTCGTGGTGTGTCACTGTCGCTGATTGGGATCTAAGTGTTGACAGCATCAGGGTTGACAGGTCATTGTTTCTATCAAATCGGGAGCTGCTGAATAATTCATTAGGATGTAGGTTAAAAATCTTATAGTATTGTGAATATTTACCTTACTATTACTGAGATCTAAGACTTTCGCGAGTTTTATTCATTTAAATGAAACTAATATTTATATACTACGCGTGCTTTATTTTTGTAAAAAACTACATACTCCCGACGTTTCGGTTTCTTATCAGCAAGCATGGTCACGGGCAGACGAGATGTGAGTGTCTGTCAGTGGGTCCTTGTTATTTATCATCTACCGCCATCGATTTCTTAATTTTCTAGCGCACCGCTCTGGATGCCGGCAGAATGCGCTGTCGGTGTCGCGAGGTCCTGCTGTGTGGTCACGAACATGGGATTTTATATTTTTAAGAAGGGATTCATACTATTATTCATTTTATTTGAATATGTTTTTGTATATGTACATAAAACAATTATAAGGATGACTTTATATATTACATGTGTTAATTCCTATCTTAAATAATATATCTAATTTTAATATTATAGTACATACAAATAAATATTTTGTTTTTAAATAAATCCTCTACAAATATTAGACTGTTGTATCTGAAACGTGAGCGCCTCTTATTTGTGATAATAAAACACGTGAAATTTATGTGGCGATGCACACTCGTGGTTAGCGTTCGGTTTTTTTTAATATTATTTATTGAAGCACACATTTTTATATTTCAGCACTTGTTTATAATATAAATAATTCAAAAGTATATATGTAAAAATCTTATGTTTTATCTTTTCTTTTGTTTTTGATAAAAACTCAGCAATATGTTAAGCATGAACGACATTTGTTGTAAATGACAATGGTCCTGACTGGTCTAACGAAATGTCTAATGAATATAGTTTCTTACTAAAGAATAGTTAATTAAGGGTTTGGTTTAATTAAGACTAAAGCGTTGATTACAAACAACTTATTCCAAACTCCGAGGAGACAAAAATGTAAACGACTTATTTACTTTCGTTAATGTATCACACATCTATATGTTGTAACACGTCCTGGTAATCACATTTTTTTAGTTAAATCAATAGACGTCGCGTCTTTTTAGTCTGTTATTAATGTATGTGTGTATATTTATATTGTTCCAGTTTCAACCGCTGCGTACTTAGGTATATAATACTTGCACCGTGCACATAATCTCCCTGCAATATATCTAAGATAGAACGTTCACAAAGTATTTATTTTATAAATCCCTGTGACCTCTCATTTGTGTATTATTATAATAATAAAAGGAGACTAAACTTTATATGATTAGATTAGTTTTATAACTCAGTAATGTTATCCACAAGTTTTGTATCGTCACCGTCATTTTCTTATATTTATTTATTGTCATTATAAATACTGCAAACTCTCCGTCTGCAGTTCGACAGAGCAACCTTGTAGTGAAAGTACAGATACTGTAGCAGAAGAATTAAAAAGAGGAATGAAGACGTCTTAAAACTATGAGATATGTTTATAAGATTCAACGTTTGTCAAAATACCAGAAAATACTTAAATATAAATGATCAAACGTACGGTTATACTGATAGTAAAACTGTTTTGGAATAAAAATTAACAAAAATTTTAACTAATATTCAACTCAGCATATTTAAGGAACTGTTCATTAACTAGTTTCCTTATTTGGGATCAACAAACATTTTCACAACTAACTACGACTCTGGTCATCAGTTGAAACGTCTATTATGTAATCAAGCTAGGAAGTTCGATACATGACAACTTTTTCACTTCCCAAAGACATGACTCGTGAAAAGGAAAGTTCTTTTTGAGAGAATTTCATTATATCTAAGAAAAAAATATTTGAACAGCCCCCATATGTTTCCCCGTTTGTTAATTTTTTGATGGTCTCAATTTTTCACAAATTTTTTTGTGATAAATGATTCCAAACCAGTGTTAAGTCTGTCGTTAAAAGGCGTCGTACAATAATTTTTTGACTGCGCCATAGATATCCTAAGTATGTTCATACACGGTGCTTCGAGTCTTATATATTTTTAATGTCGACGAGTGTAACGTGTAAGGAATATTAAAAGTTTAACTTGAACGTGAGCGAAACCAGAACACAAGCGAAACATTTCCTTATAATAATTTCTTACGATTCTTGTTTTAGAAAAAATAACTCGGTTCCTTAAAAGGAGAACTGCTAAAAAATGAAGTGTCGAACCAGATTTCTGCTGACAGTAATAAAATAGTCTGAGACAATTCCCTTCATTTATGACAATCATATCCTTATTGAGTTCATTGTTATGCCGGTGGCGAAGG
Source organism: Danaus plexippus (assembly GCF_018135715.1). Taxonomy (NCBI): domain Eukaryota; kingdom Metazoa; phylum Arthropoda; class Insecta; order Lepidoptera; family Nymphalidae; genus Danaus; species Danaus plexippus. Next base: position 6,577,150 of record NC_083550.1, on the reverse strand, counting down.
AAAAACAACGCATTATGTGACACGGCCGAAAAATATATAAGGACATAGTCACGGTCGCGAGTATAGCTAGTGAATATATTACGATCATAGAAAGAAATAATATAAAATATGTTCCAAAATAACTAAATAATTTTAACTCAGACGTCAACGGTCATTGATTTGGTTTCAGTCTCTCAGACAGCCTGAAACATTTTAGGTGTAACTCTTGATAAGTCATAGCTTCTTTATTATTTTCTCTCTTTTCATTCATATCATCAACTAAATCATTTGTAAAGTTCACATTGGAAATATTTAGAAATTAAAACGCCGAGTGACCTTCCCAAAATATGTTTCAAATCGAACCACATTTTAATTAGTGTTGGTCATAACGAGATTGAAGTTATAAGTTTCATAATGAATTCCATCAAAGTCATTCAACAAACGCGAGTTCATCAGGATATGGTAATTTAACGATAGTTTTATCGACGCGTTACTCAACCCGCATTAGTTTTATTACACTCGATTAACCTAAAAAACCTTTTTTGAGATTATTTCGAATAGTGCCTTCGTTGAAGTCAGTAGAGCAACTTATCAAGTAAATCTTTTTATACAATGCGACACGTGATCAAAGATCATGGACTTAAAAAACAAAAAAATATATATTATGTACGGAATTTGGATGGCGGACAATAAACATGGCAGACAAAGTCTCGGATAACAGTTAGTTAGCATTATAGATAACATTGTATAAGGGGCAGCCGGGTTTTTATAATATGTCCATTATCAGAGTCAAACTGCAACAGACGCGCGTTGTAAACACAGACTGTTCAGTCACCAGTGTTTACCGCGAGCTCCTTGAGAGACGCTGCTCGTAAGTTCTTGTTTACTGCGACTGTTATAAGTTCTGGTGTTGTGTTTTTGGTAAGAATTTTTTTGAAAATTTTTTTGATAATTTTGCACTTTTATATTATGTATAAATCATATTAGTCACATAAACTAGTCTCGTTTGTACTTCACTCAATTATATAAATATTAATTTATATAGTGTATCCAATATTAATTTATTTTATTTGACTCTCTTTGTAAACACAGTTTAAAATATATTTGACTTAAAGTGAAGTAATCATGTAGGTATATTTATTAGTTATAACAGACAATAAAATAGGGTAGTTACATTAACATAGTCCTCAAATTAGTATGTGTTTAGGGTAGATTACATATTCGGTAATATATCAATGATTTTAATAATTTGATCCTAACTATATTTAATGGTTTTTTATCTAGAAAAATATTTGAAAGTTTTAAACCGCGTCAAATAATTAGTATGTTATTAAAGATTTTGATCCGACATCAAAACCGTGTCGTTGATCATATTTAATATATTTTTACTCACCTTAATGCACTACTATAAACAGATACAACATACACTAGATCGATTATATCAAACAAAAAAACTAACAATGAAAATAATGAAAGGTATGGTAGGAAATCAAATTTAAAAAAAAAAATACCTTTTTTGGCCCAAAAAAATATAATTATTTTAATAAAAACCCTTGTTATTATTTACAAGTTCTTAACTGTTATTTGTTAAATATATTAAATATTAATATATAAATATTTTTTTTTATTATAAATAATGAATCTCAGACTTTTTTTAAAATAATTTAAACATATAATTAATATCAAAGCAAGGTTTTAGGACGACGTTTTCTTTATTCAATAAACTATGTAATTGACGAGTTTTATTTGCTTAAAGCGACCTTCATCTCATATATTTTGATCAACAACCTACTCTTAACATTCTAACCGTGCTCTAAGACTGGGTATATTTAATATTTTGATGTTAAATACATTATTCCTACAAAGTTAATAATACATAGTTGAGGACAATAATCGTGGCTCGCAGAAATGGGGTTAAAATGAATATACAATGTAATATTGCTGTTAATAACTTAAATTACGCAGCTCAAGCTGGCTGTACGTTTATAAAAAAACTAACTTTTATTACTTATCAAAGGTGGATTTGTCAAAAATATTTGAATGAGAACCTTTTTTCTTACCAAATGTTTGCCCGCGATTTCATAATTTTGGAATAAGGCTTAGAATAAAATGTATAACGTGTGAAAATATTAGATTTTGGTAACCGACAGACAGCTATATGTATAGCCTTTGTCACGTGACCATACATAATACAACCGTTGCGTCTTGATACTGGGAGATAGTTGCACGGAACCCGAGACAGATTGTACCCTGTGTTATTCTGGTCTCTCAAATACATTACTGCTAACTTTCATCCAAAGAGTCGTCAAAAGTCGTCCACACATCTATATACACACACATTCAAACCAACTTTGTCACTTGTAATATCATTTTGGACGGAAAATTTTAACAGCAATCCATCCCAACTTGATGAACAATAGGCAATGAAAAAACTAACACTCCCAAGTACCTCATTGTAACATTTTTTACGAATAAGTCTATGTTATTATTAAAGTTATACAGAAACCTGTTATTTAACCACACAACTGATTAACTGATTAAGGATTTCAACCAAAATATGAACTCTAAATAACATGTACAAAAATAACAGCAACAATAGATATACATTATAAGTCTTTACAAACGCCCCTTCATCATGATCGATGTATTGAGAGTAACATGAAGTAATGGTTTGATTTCAATTCATCCTCTGATTGTAATTCGTGATGTTCTTTTTTATAACAAACAAAATTAAAATCCCACAAGCAAATTTTTTATTAACGATTTACACTTTAAAAATTTTTAGATATGTTATAAATATAATGTTAGATAAAAATAAATATTAAAAAGTACATATCCATAATTTTGTCTGTTTACTTCGTGTTTTAAATACAGCAACTTCATTCAGAATATTATTATTCCTTATACAATACAAATTAAAACCTAAGGTATGTACATCTGGATAAAGAATGTGTTTTTAATGTATTCAAAACTCAAACGACGGCTGGAATATAAATAAGATTTTAAATTAAACTTGAATCCTTGAGTCTATGTTATATACTTTTGAACAAACCCAAACACATTTGAACTGCGACTGTTATCACCGATGTTTTACAATGAAAACCATTCGCCTCAATCACATTAAATAATTGTTATTTAAATGCACGCATCTCCATCTCAAACCTCTTTATTTTAATAAAAAATCTTCATAAACAAGCAATATTTCAATATTATCCTCAATAACAAATATTTCTGTATCCAATCGTATATGGCATTACGCGTTAAGAAACTCCGGGGTCAAGAACACTTTAAATTCATATTATTAAGATGTATTCTGTAAACAGTACCGACAGGTTGCACAATGTAGAACGCAACATTTATATTTTTTTAGACATTAAAATCCAAATATGAAAGTGATCAGCTTAAAGTATTTGTATCAAGGATTGCTCCTAAGACAAACAGAAACGTTGAAGTTTTAAATGTAACTATAATTTATAATATTATATTACATTTTATTCTGCATTTCGGTTACTCTACCTCAGCCGTGATCACGGACAGCAAGATGAAAGTCTGTCAGTTAGTCCTGTTTTTAAGATTACGTAAAATGACTTGATTCTTTTAGGTGACCTTTAAAATTTAAATGTCCTTCACATTCAGTTGCAAACATTTCTGAAATAAACATTATATTCTAAAATCGATTATTTATTACAATGACAGTAAATTACAGTTAACATGAATTCCATTTGCATATTTTTAATCAAATCTTATTAATTTATGTAAAAAAAGTCCTGTAAATAATAGTAACAGGTGATAATCTAAGATAGTATCACGAGAGTAACCCAATAAAAACTAGTTTTAAATCTATTAAACATATTCAAAGCAAGACTATTTTTTACTTGATTCATAAAATCAAAAATAAATTAAAGTGGTAAAAGTATCTAAGTTTGATTTAGTTTTAACAATGCTAAAACCTTTTCCAGATATACAACCATGTTATATCAGTGACCGGACGCAACCAATCAAACATGGTCCAAGCAGTCCCGGCGGACATTCCGAAGCAGGTGATCAAAGAGGATGTACTGGCGAGCCTCATCGGTCACTTCGGCAGGTGGCAGCTGATGATATGTCTGACGATACCCATTATAAAGTTCTCGTCGGGCTGGGTACAAATGGCGATAGTATTCCTCACACCAAAAACTACTTTTTGGTGCACAGACTTCGGAGACAATTCCACGAGAATAGGAGACAATATGACCTGTTACGATGAGTGTGCGAAATACAGCTACGATGCCTCGCCCTTCAATAATACTATAATATCAGAATGGGACCTGGTTTGTGAGAGAAGCTGGCTGACGAGCCTTACTCAGATGATGCTGCAGTTGGGTGTCCTGCTGGGTAGCATACTTTTTGGATTTTTCTCTGACAGGTAAGTTAATACCAATCACATGCAAAAACTACACAAAGCCTAACTAGTTCATGCATTTGGCTTCCACTCCCACCGTATAAACATGAACTGTTACGTTTTACATATTATAGAAAGTTTAGTTTAGACAATGTTTTATTTTCTTGCTCGAGGAATGAATCTATATATGGGGTTTTCCAATAGGGACGCTTGAACTTTGACAGCTGATTGCGGCCATGTTGTTTGAGTGACAGCTGTCAAATGCAGTGTGTTATATTCATTCCGTCCTCCCAAACCACCATGGCAGGTTACAGTGTCGAGCAGCACGTGCAAATCATAAAATTGTTTTATGAAAATGGGTCTTCAGTTCGAGCAACGTTCCGCGCACTTCGCCCGTTTTACGGTCACGATGATCGTCCTGCCGAGTCGACTATCCGTCGATTGGTGGACAAATTCGAGTTAACCGGGTCAGTTAACAATCAGCCGGTTCCCGTGCGTCAACGTAACGCGAGATCTGCCGAGAATATCGCCGCTGTGCGCGACAGTGTCCTCGAAAACCCGCGGCAGTCAATTCCGCGTCGCGCACAGGAACTCGGCCTTTCGCAGACGACAACTTGGCGAATTTTGCGTTGTGACTTGAGCCTGCACCCGTACAAGATCCAGCTGACCCAAGAGCTCAAGGTTAATGACCATAGACAGCGCCGTGTGTTCGCTGACTGGGCATTAGAGCAGTTGGAAGTTGACGCCGATTTTGGCAAAAAAATCATCTTCAGCGACGAGGCGCATTTTTGGATGAATGGCTATGTCAACAAGCAAAATTGCCGTATTTGGGACGAGACCAATCCACACGAGGTTCACCAAGTGGCAATGCACCCGCAGAAAGTGACTGTTTGGTGCGGATTTTGGGCCGGAGGCGTGATTGGTCCGTATTTTTTCGAAAACGATAATGGTGTGGCCGTCACCGTCAATGGTGAGCGATACCGGTCGATGATAACCAACTTCTTTTGGCCTGAAATCGAGAATATGGATCTGGACAACATGTGGTTTCAACAGGACGGCGCTACGTGCCACACAGCACACGCTACGATGGAAGTTCTGCACGAGCAATTTCTGGACATGGTCATCTCGCGCGGAGGCGACGTGAACTGGCCACCGAGATCGTGCGATTTGACCCCGCTGGACTTTTTCTTGTGGGGTTTTCTTAAGTCGCAGGTCTATGCCAACAAGCCGCAAACCACCGATGCCCTCAAAGTTAACATACGCCACGCCATCGATCAAATACAGCCCGATTTGTGCGCCAGAGTCATCGAAAATTGGACCTTTCGTGTGCGCGCCACCAACCGAAGCCGTGGCGGTCATTTGAATGATGTCATATTCCATACATAATGGGGTCGATAGACCTTCCAAATAAAAAAAAAATTTCGCAAATATGTTTCCTACATGTATTTTTTTTTGCATTTCAAAGATCAAGCGCCCTTAATGGAAAACCCTATATTTATAAGTGGTGAAGAAAAATACAAAGGATACTTGATATTAGATACGAGAGTATCCAAACCCAAAGTTAGCATTGTTAACAGTTATGTCTCGAGAATCGAAAAGGGTTCGTTTGTACGTTACACTAAAAATCCAGTACTCACTGATTAGTTATTCTTGACTTATTGTAATAATAATATTGTCAAAGATTTTAAATTAATCAGCCAAAAAATCATAAATAACAATATTTATAAAAACAAAAGATAAGTAAACATATTTTATAGATTGTTGCAGACGTTCCAATAAATCATCATCGGAACTCTATCTGCAATCAAATTCTGAAACTGACAAGTACCTACACCTCAATCTAAATATAGGATGGTTTTGATAAATGTATCTGTTGTCAATAATGTTTACGTCAAAAATAGTATTTTTTCTAAATGAAACTAATATTTTTCCGATTAATAATACTAAAATACGCTTAATAAAACGAATATTAAACTTAATTAATAATAATGTTATAATAATAATAGATTAATATTAGATTCATTTAAAGGAGTACTCGTGAAAGTTTAGATGTCATTATAGTATTTTTTTTCAGTTAATATAAATAAAAATAATGTACAAAAATTATTTCAGATATGGCAGAAGAAAAACTTTGTTGTTGTCCGTGGTCGGGTTGATAGTGTTCGGATTCGCCGTGTCCTTTTCTCCAGACTACATCACGTTCACAACCTTAAGGTTCCTCCTCGGCGTGGCAACCGCTGGAACTATGGTCGTCTCTTTTGTACTCATCATGGAGACGATAGGACCGAAGTATCGTGAAGTGTGTGGCTGTCTCTTTCAACTGCCTTTCATCATCGGTCACGCGACGATGCCGATATTTGCGTTTTATAATAGAAGCTGGGACTCCTACAGTCTCGCCATGGCAGTTCCTCCGCTGATCTACTTAGTATTCTTCTTCACAGCACCGGAGTCTCCAAGATGGCTTATCTCAATGGGAAAAACAGATCAAGCAAGTCGCGTCGTCACTAAAGTAGCTGAAATGTCAGTAACCTTATCTTATCCGATTACACGTTAGGATAACGTCTAAATATTAAGACATTTAAATACCTAATGTTATCTTAATATTGTTTTTAATAAGATGCACTCAAGCATTGTTATGTAAAACTAAGACTTGTTGGTTGCTATGATTAAGTAACAATATTTTTAGTCATTTATTTGATAAATTTGTCCAATCCCATTAAAAGTACATGAGGCGTCATACAAAAAGTTAATTGGTAGTGTTTCAACAGGAATAAACTTCCGACAACCAAAGTAGAGGAGACCATAAAAAGCTTGTCCGAAGAAATCCGCTCAAAGGCGACCACTGTGAAGCCGCACTACGGAGATCTATTTCGAGGTTCTCTGATGATAAAGACGATAAGTTCCTGCGTCATATGGATGATCACCGGCCTGACCTACTACGGCTTCAACCAGTACGTCAGCCAGACCAGCCCCAACCCCTTCATCACTGTAGCAGCTGCGGGACTCATTCAGGTAGTGTTCCAGGACATTAAACCGATTTTACACCGATTAAACTTTGACTGTAGCAAGCAAATCGCTTTCTTTCAGATTCCATCTATATTCATATCAATAGTCCTGCTCAAGTATTTCGGTCGCAAGACGACGATCGTTACCTTTTTTGTTTTGGGAGGTCTCTTCGTCCTAGTGTTGGGTTTAGTGTCAGGTAGTTTCTGGACGAATTTAACACTAGCATGTGTCGGAATCAGCTGTGTGTCCGTAGTTTGCACGTGTGTGTATATTTACACATCAGAATTATTCCCAACCGTGGTCAGGAATATGAGTATGGGGGCTTGTTCCACGTGTATGAGGATCGGCTCGATGATAGCTCCTTTCATCTCCAACTTGTCGGAAACTGTGCCCTGGATGCCGACCGTTATTTTTGGATTCGCCCCACTGTTAGGAGCTCTAATCTGTCTCATGCTACCAGAAACTAAAGGGACAACTCTACAGGACGTAATAGATAGTAAAGAAGAACAAAAAACGTGAATAATTATAGTTAGATGTGATTTTTTAATATAAATTATTTATTGAACGTACGAATACGTTTTGTACATATAAGTATATTGTATATAGTAAAGATGTAAAATACGTGCCTTATGAAGGAACTCTGTTCTCAGGGTGTAATAAGTTAAAATCCTTATTCCTATAAATCTGTCATTGTAAACATTATTTGAATTGTAAGTTTAAATATATGGTTTATATTTCTATTTGTATTCCTGTTTATAATCCCGTTTGAAAATAAGAACAAATAAAACAACAGATATTCAGTTTTATCTCTACAATATTATAAATGCGAAATTAACTCTGTCTGTCTGTCAGTCTACTACCTTTTCACGCCTCAACCACTGAACCGAATTTGATGAATTTTGGTGTAGAGATAGATAGACCCCTGAAGACGGACATAGGCTACCTTTTAACCCGATCCCGACCTTGACCCCGATCCCAAAGCGACATGGGTGGAATCATAAGTGAAGTTCGGGTTTAGGGATCGTAGTGTTATTTGTTCAACTTTTAATCCGATCCAAGTCAAACAATAATAGTTTTTTTTTATATAATATATATCCACGCTATCAGCATTCAGGACGGAAGCAACATGAAAATAACTTGTGTCTGTCGTAAATGATGATAAAAACTTAATGGTTTTCAATTTATTGTTATAACTTAAACGAAATCAGACTGTTAAAAGGAGAATAGAACTCTATTTGAATTTTGGTATAAATACGACGTTTGGACGCACTATAGTTCAGTGAGTGCGGACAGAACTAAATGTAGATACCGCTAAAAAGAACAAATATTTTTTTTTTAAATCGTTAACGAACTCGTTATACTTACTGGCCTTGATGGTATGGTCATTGGGGATGCTGGTTTCCCAAGGAACCGTCAGCTCTACTAACACAACGAGCTTTAAAATTCTCGAATACAGAATTATGTTTGGTCTCGACGTTACCGCACAAGTAATCTCTGGCATTCCTTCTATATCCTTCTTTCACAAAACCTACTGATAGCTCGTTTGTGATTATTTATTTTTGCGCTCTGCCTACCAAGAGACTAAGCGCATTACATATAATATCTAAAACCCTATCGTGATGTCGCGAGTATTGACCACTATCCAGGAATATCTTACATTTCACCACCGAATGGTTAGCAGTTCCAATTGCTTCCCCGCAGATGTAGCAAGTTATTTTGGTACCTTACCCTCATCTTACTCAATTACTTTGATTTGGAAGAGTTACTTGGAACGCATTGAGATAAAAGTTTAGCAGTGCTGGGGACCATTCATTTATTAAAGTGCGCTATTTTAGTGCTATTGGGAAGCAAAAGTCCTCTATGTGTTCGTTCCGCATTCACATCACATTCACATCTCGTCTGCCCGTGATCACGGTTGCTGAAAAGTAACCGAAACGTCGGGATTGTGTAGTTTTAAAATAATAAAGTCCGCGTAGTTTATGAGAAAATATATTAGTTTCATTTAACTGTATCGGATACTTTTATTGCCCAATATAATAACTAAAGTGTACAAATTTTCTTTTCGAAATAAAATTTTTATTTAATTTCTTATATGTAAAATATTTTAAATGTTAAATACTGAGACCAGTTTGGTGACCACTAACAGTACAACATAGGAACGACTTAATCATCTGCATTGTGTACGGTCACGTGGAATGTAAATCATATAAAGTGGGAGAAAGTAAAGTATTTTTATACATAATTTGTGAACAAACAAGAGACGTGGCTGAGAGACGTGACGGTGACATCATCTCGTGAGAATAGCTTTTTGGAATTAAATAAATTCCGTTATTAACAAGGTCCGTCTCTATAATTATAAATTTAATGTAGCACTGAGTACAACATTAGTTTGTTATATAAACTATATACCTAAGTAGTTACTAATGATAACCCAGGAACGTTCAGACGCGAGATACGACAGATTGCTTACAATGATTGAGTAAAATCTTTTGATTAAATATCATATTTGGGTTCTACAAGTAAAGTTCGACACTTTTATTTGCCATTTATAAATAACAATAAATTTTGTGATAAACAGTTCAGTAGAAGGCTGTAGGACGTAGGTGCTTTGAGGCTCCGACTTGTACAAACAAGATGACACTGACATATTTAATCCTGCACATTTTGCAACATAGTATGCAAGTTTTACAGAATATCGCTAGATGGCGTTCTTAACAAACAACCATCCCTGAAGTTTTTCAGTAGTTTAAGCTACTTTTTATTCAACTTATATAAACTTCTACTTATTAAGGCGTCTTAATGAGTTCCATCCTTTATAATATTATAATTAATTGATAAATATTATATAAGAGAGTATCATCTTTATAAACTACATTGTAATAAAATTGAATCAGTCGTTAGTATTGTGAACCCTTAATATTCTTCTAAAAAATACCTATGGAGTACTCGGCGTTATAATTTCGATTTCTAACGTTTCTAATGTCACTATTCTATTTAATTGTTTGTATACTAAAGACTTAATAATTGTTCATATGGACCTGGTGTAACAGAGCAAATAAAATAATATAATATGTTGAAATTCAGATTTAAAAATAATCTTGTCAGGTACATCAAAACACACTTTTTCACCAATTAAAAAAGGGATCTGTTTGTGTATTTCTGATTTAAATGAGAAGTTGGATAACTTTTATAAGGATGACATTGACCGTAGGCCTCGGGGACGCATGACTACTAACCATAACTTTGGTCTTGTCAAGGATCCTCCTAAGAACATGTTAAAGAATTGCTCAAGATATTTTCTTTTAAGTTTCCGGGAAGATGACACTGTCAGTAAATCAAAAGTGTGAAAACAATTGTCGGTGAATGTTAATACCAAGCCTATTCCGATTAATTACTTTGAAAACTTTCTCGAATCTGTTGGTAAACTATTACGAGAGATGACATCTCTCTGGGTATTTATTTGTGGTCCATAGTGCTGAAGATTTTCCCATAACCAGCTTTATGTGTTGATTGGTAATCATCGAATTTTAGCGCAAGACGGTTCGTGATAACTCGCGAGAACGCGAGAGAAGACGGTAGTGCTTTAAGCTATACCGAGTTTTATCAGACAAGAGAAAGAATAGGACGTGAGAAATCATTTCGAGCCAACACTCAGAAATTATTATATCCCATATTTTATTTGTTGGCTCGTATGAAGTCCCGCCTAAGGAATCTCTTAACCTTCCTGGTGTCTCATCTCGTGGTCTATCACACGAAACAATGCAAAATTTAATAATTTGTGTTTATTAATTTTTGGGCTTCTAGTCTACTGTCTCTGGACGATGCACCGTAAAAGCAATGAGCTCCTAGCAGAGCCAAAAAAGGTACATAGTTTAATTTGATGTTACAACGACTACTAAGATGAGGAGTTTCACTGCGAGAACCTTAATAACTTGATAATTGATGCCTTCACTGTAATAGTGTTGAAAAATTGCATATTGGATGCGTTTCAAAAGGGTTGACCCTTTATGAGACTGTATTGTGTTTTGTAGTTTTAAATTAGTGATGGACCAAAATTTAGGTTAAAGTGAGGTGTGGAGCTGCGTTATGCAGCACTGAAATCTTATTGTAATCGAGGGATATATTTGCTAGTTTGATATAGAACAGGGAAGAAAACTGATGATAATTGATAATTCTGAGAAAATAGACTAAACATTATACATGCTGACTTCAGAAACTTGGAGCCTCTGATGCATCCTAAGGATAGTCCCTTTGCTAGAGCTGTTTTTTAATATATTCTAACCAAAATCAACAATTTTTTTTAATAATACCTATTACTTGCACGCCAATTTCAGAATTGCGCAAGAACATCATTATAAATGAACATGTTATCTTTTCTTTGTTTCAAGAACACGTGAAGCCACAAAATGTAATGGACATCCATACTTAACGATATCATCAGTACTTAAGATCACATGCTACGATTACTATTGAATAACGACTGTCGAGTTCACAAACACACTCAATTGTCACTCAAATATAAAAGATAATATTGTTTTGATGTATCGCAGATAAAACACCCAAACAGGAGCGAAATAAAATATTCCCAATGAGAATTTTAGTTTATTAAGTATCCCTCATGAAAATTATTTTAAAAACTTATATCAAATTTTAAGGTACCTACTCTTTAAATTGACTTTAACTCTTGACTCTATGAGCGTTGAATTCGGTTACTATTTTTCGTCTAAAAATCCTCTTTAGTAAACTACAGTTTACTAAATTATGATAAGATTTGTTTAAATAATTGTCAGTTTTATTAATTTTGAACTCATCGATAATTAAAAAAATACAAAGTGAAAGGAATGTATTTGTTACGTACACCAGTTCTATTAAGTAGTGTTTTGTCGTGTTAAACTATGAAAAAATTAAGGTATTCTGGCATCCCCCTCCTACTTCCATAAAAAAGGCGTTTCGAATCAGTTTAAACAAAAATTTTACTCTTAGAGTAAAAAGATTGTTTTAGATAGGTAATTATATTTTCTTGAGGCTGGTGAAGTGCTGTTAGCTAATATTTTTAATGCGTTTTATTCGACTTATTTCAGAGAAAAACCATCTGTTGCTTTATTAATGCCAATAATGTTATAGACATCAACATTTAGGATGTCTTTTTCAATTATGATCATCGTAGACCAGTTTCAAAGACAGATATCATTCATGTAGAAATTGTAAAATAAAATATAAATTCTGTTCAAAACATGAAAGAACTGTGATAAATAAATCATTTTAAATAATGAGATCTGAGATTTTCGCGAGTATTCGTTTAAAAGAAACTAATAGGATGTTATTTTATTATTTTTAAAAACTACAAACTGCGGACGTTTCGATTACTTTGCAGCCACCGTAATCACGGACAGACGAGAGGTCCGTCTAAGACGAACATTAACTAACTTATGAATTTATATAGTTTGACTAAAGAGAGAAGTCTTTTATCTTTGGAAATACCAATATCGTTCCTGTCCATGTGTACTGCAACTTAATTAAATCAAAATTGAAATCTGAATTTCAGGACTGTGATAATTACAGCATTATGAATTGTGACCACAGAGGTCGTTATTTTAAAATTATAATATGTTCTTTAATAAAACTGAAGCCTTCGTCAATAAACCAAATTCGGTCCAACATCTTTCGCATGTCGCATTACAGACGGTTGCCGAGTAGCGCTAGTGAAAGTGCCAATGGTTTCAATCACTTGTGAACGGTTTGCATACAGATTTTTATATTGCCGACAACGTGTCCTCGTTTATTGCAATAATACAATGTTTTTCATTGCACCTACACACGTACAGCGAAATATATTTAAGGCAGTTTTTCGTGCCATCAAGAGAGTTGAACAGCGGACAGAAGGTTCTCCTTACGTTCGCCCTGCACTGCAATCTAACACAAACTTAACTGAATAAACTTTTACCCGCTGATCCGGTGGTTTGTATTAACTCGTCCTAACTACGACCCTGAGCCATACAACCTGATTGATTTATATTTGTGTTTTGGTCATGTATTTCAACAAAACTCTGCTTAGCTTCAATGAAAGAAAGGTTTTCGGAGAGTACGCGTTATTATCGTTCAATGACTACATAGTCCGGACATTTCGGTTCCGTCCCAGTAACCGTGATCACGGGCTGATGATAGAGACGTGTCTGTCAGTTAGTCTTGTTATTTGTCATCTCTCGCCAACGATTTTTTAACTTTCTCGCTTACTGCTCTGGATGCACGCAGAATTCGCTAACCGTCTGGTGATCATGCGCTGCGGTCTTAGAAGGTTTAACATACGCGGTTCAGATTATGGGATAGTTTTCCAAAATGTCCCATTCATTACCTATGACATGAAATTTTTTTGTTAGAAGCTATTTCCATATCAGTCAACTAAGGTTTTTAAATATATATGTGATATTGTAATTATATTTGTTTTAAGTAACAAGGCTTGTATTTTTTTTTTCAAAACAAATTAGTTGCATAATACATATTAAAAATAATAGTTTGGTACACACGGACCCGGCGCCCGCACGGGGAATCCACGGGATGCTGAGAAGTTTCGTCTCTCTAAAGAAAGGATATGAAATAAAAAACAACTTGTTTATAATAATTTAAATAAAAGTAGGATAAACTTTATAAAACTTTTATTAAGAACACAGAGGAATGTTGTCGAAGATTGATTATAAAGACGAAGAGTGTCTTAAAACAGGACGTTACGGGGCGAGGAAAGAAAATACGAAAATGTATGTGTGTATAACGAATAACTGGCAGTGATTTTAACCTTCACCTGAAAACTAGGAAATATTATTATCAAATAAATATTTGAAAACTAACAAGGAATAATAAGGGAAGCTCCTACAACGATATGCCAAGAAGCGAAACATTTTAAACATTTAATTGATCAACACCCTATATCACTAATTACTTTGAAATTCTTTTATATAGAAAAGAGTACGAAAACGTGAAGCCAAATGACACCTCAGTATCCTAAAATGCACATTTAAGATAACTGAGGTGTGAGACAGCCGAGAGAACTGGAGAGTAGAAAGGGAATATAAAATATTATTATAATTTAAACCTATTTACAAACATACAACCAATTGACAATAAATTGTCTAGAAAAGAAAGAGAAGTGTGGGAAAATCATTGTAATCCGTAAAAAATCTTCAAATCTACTAATATTATGGCCGGTCTACTCCGGTCTACTGCAGTATCATTCGGTCTACTGTAGTCTTTCCATCGTTTACTTAAGATCGAGTTCATCGCCGAGCAACTCCTCGCACTCCTTCTCCCATTTATCATCGCCCGTCTTTTCCACGACAACCTCGTACTCTTTCAGCTCGGCTTCCAATTCCTTTTCCCATTGTTCTGGAACATCACAGAAACATTTATATGGACAAAACAAAACAATAATAAAAAGCTTAATGAAATAAATACCTTCTCCATAAACGAGCTATTTTGTCTTCTTGCTAAATCACTCTCTCTCATAAACGAAACGTAACATTCCTTAAAACTAGCAAAAGATAAGAAATAAGAAGACCAATTTTTATTTTAGAATAATATAATTATTTCAATTCATAATAACTAACTATAAATGCCATTAATAACTATAATGTTATAATTTCACTAAACATTTTTAATGTATTGACAATAGAAAGTGTTACTACGCCGTCAATGTGCGGTTCGTCCTAAACTAGTCATTTACACATCACGAAACAACTCAACAGGGTATCGTTAGTCGAGAAGCGAAATAATAAAATAGATACAAACAAACAAAACGATCCATTCTTCATATAATCATCGTCTGGTAAACAATAAACATATATATATTAAATTATATAAAAACATCGAGGAAATTATTGCTATGTGAAGCGAGAGGTACCTAGGCCCGAGTTATCACCAACAAACACTACGTCACAGACAGATAATGAACTTTACAAATAACGTGTTGTAAACGAGTCGAAAATGTGTTGTCAGAATGTGACAGAGCCGGTGGCAGTTAGTTTAATTGACTGAGCGACTGTGTGGCGATCTCTAGTATTGTCATCTTGTTAATTGAGCATTTCATTCTATTATAAAACTCTCGTGACATTAAACGGGTTAGGATTCTGACAACACAGTTAATAGTTTCAACATTGCTACCACAGAACATCAGAAACATCGCAGTGTGAGCGAAAAGGGACTCTCGAGCGGTGAACGCACGGTCTCAACTATAGTAGCAATGTTAAAATGTCAAGTACAATTTATCACTACGGAACAGAGTTACGTGACGCTATCATAAATGTTCTTAACAACTTATGCATATATATGACATTCAGAAGATATTAAAAAAATAAATGCTACTTATAATAAGAAGATTTCTAATTATTATTATTATTTTCAACAGGGTCCTATGATGCTGTCATCGTACATGTCCTACATCGGTAACAACGAGTCAATGGATCGAGACAGAACACGTCGAATGTATAGCTCTATATAAGATATATACACGCAGATACAGGATAGAGACATTTAGTGACCGTTTACATAACAGCGCTTACAATTATACAACAATAAGATGAGGTCGCGACAGTCGAGTGACGGTAGAAACGGACATCGCTGTCGGAACACGCGTAAAATATATAAACATCAAACAATATAGGAATGTGTGAGGATATCAACAGTGAGCGTCGACTCGATACAGACGAAACATCGAAACATCATCTATATAGAGACTAATATATAATTCAAGTTTTATAATGTAAGAGTTCGAATTCTCTATATATTGATAGCGTCGCTTGAAAGTAGAGTTAAATTTATTAGACGAGTGACACTACCGATCGACAACGATCAATACAAACATACATCCAGTGTCTAGCTTAACTTGGTGATAGGCTTATATTACGTCGACTGTGATAATACTGTCCCGGCATTATCATATCGATGTCTTGTGTTCGTCAAGAGGGATCTGAAACATCGCATTCCGCTAGACCGCAACGATGGAACGGCCGTCTTCTGAGACCATCGATGGCAAACAAAACGTGGACCAGCGACGGATGGAGCACTATGTGTTTGGATGATTTGATGGCGTACGTTATTGTATATCAGCGTTTAGTACAGAAGCGACCGATTTGTTACATGTGATCGAATGCGTTCTCCCCTCGGTATCCGGTCGGCTGGTCTAAGCTGCATTCCGAAAATAAGAAAACAACATTATAGCACCAGTTACCATTAACATCTCGGTTAATGTGATCCCTTATATATATTACAAACATCAGGTTTATGTCACCACGCGATCAATCCGACTGTCTCTAGAGGTGTTAATAATATTATTTACGATATCTTTTAGAACTGTGAAACAAAAATCATTCGCTGTACAGAAGTAAATGAACTAAATATAAATAATTTTAACCATAGTCCAATAAAAATTTCTGTTTCACAATCATTTAAAGATTAATCAATAGAAAGATTTTTTTTTATTGACATCGATTCCTGAAGTAATATTATGATATAAAAGGATATCAAAGGAAACAATCGCCCTGATGAGGAGCTGGTGAGGCCGGCCTTGTACCCCTCAAAGTTGGTCCAATACAAAAATAAAGTACCGATAAAGAGATCATTTCGTGCGACTTACGTTATACATGACTTAAAACAACAAATTCGAAGGGATAGGAACAAAATTAATACAAGAAGACAAAATAACTCTATAAAAATAAAATTAATTATTTTTCAGGAATGATAAGTACAGCGAACTCAATAAGTGTAAAGTCAATGAACTTCATTATCTCATTTATTGTAATATTAATCGAACAGACTCAAATCGTCCTGCGGTCAGTTCTTACCGTCTTCGTTCTCTTTATCGACTCTCAACGACTTTATTCTTTCCTTTGCATCCTCAATAGAACCTTGCGAGGCTTTCTCTCTACTTATAAGATTCTCGCTGGCTGACTTATCATCTATCGTTTCGAAGGAAAAAAAAAAAATGATAAACAAAAAAATAAAAAAATATGATTGTCACTAAGTATGAACTATAATATCATCGATGTATAATGTCTCTAACCTTGGGAGTCGTCGGCGCTGGATTGACGCCCGGCGTCGGCCTCGTTGGCCTGGCAGATCAGTGACACGCGGTAGAAGTAGTTCCTCCAGAAGTTCTCTTCAGTGATGCTGAGAATTAATGACGTATTGGGTTACACACATGTATATCAATATTTGAATGCAAGCTCCTTCCGAGGCAACGATATAATTTCCCGCTAAAGATTAACCCCTAGGTGGTAATTGGTCACTTATTATCTTGCTCGCCTCTATTGTGATACAATTGTTTAGATATTGTCACACAACTAACGCTTATATAACAAATTATGAATGAACAGGAAACTACAAAACAGTTAACATATTTCGTTGTATAGAGAAAATGTTGATATCAGTTAGTTTATACAAGGTACATACACTTTAGGGACGAGCTCGAAGCGCATCTTCTCCAGGTTGGGGTCCTCGCCCATGATGGCGACGGCGACTGGGTACATCTTGTCGTAATCAAAGTCGAAATCGACTCCCGCGGGCGGAGCGCGGACGAAGTTCCGTCGATCCTGCAGGAATGCATTATATATCATATAAATTGACGTCATTCAATGGGCTTATTCCATTCGGTACAGACATTTACTCTTTAAAGTGTTGCCTGTATTTTACATTAAATTTCAAGCGTAGTAATATTTGAAACACTAATGTCCAAAATTGAGTGTAATGTGAACAAGATTATTCACAACAAAATGTATCAGCGGTTCGTTCAATGGAACAATTCATAATTCGGCCATTTCATCTTTACTCCTGTATTATGTTCCATTCTTTGTGTCTTTTTCTCGGCTTCAATATTATAACATAGGAAACTCTACTAAGATTACTTACAGTAGATAGAGACAGGCATTCCTCTTTGAGCGCTGCCTCGTTAGGGGCTCCGACCCAAGGCGCGACTGCCGCAGCTCCACCCTTCTCTTGACCCTTGATGAAGGCATCCTGTTCGCGATTGAATTCACCCAAGATGCTCTGTGGAAAGATTTCAATGCTGTAATTCTTATCTGTATGATGACGTTATTGCTCATATAATGTATGGATATATCTAAATCTACTTTTTTCGAACCCCGACGCCCTCGACAGACAGCGTAAACCTGGGTGGGATATATATATATATCCCACTGTAAAATTGTAGGATTGGAATGTCATGATGGTCAAACCAGAAAACAAGTTTTCTGATTTTAAAAAACTATCACCAGACCCCGTAGCAAAAAGAGGTCGATTCAAGCGGAGTCTTCTTGTTTGTCTGGTGGAGATATGAAGGCTTAGTGTACTTATAACTAAAGAATCATTCCAGATAGTGAAACTATTAACGGCCAGGTATATATACGACAGTTGATGAGAATGTATTGTATTTTATCGGAGAAATATCCAGATTTAGTTAACAGCGGAATATGATCCAATAACTTGCTGAACTGAACTTCTACCATATCCAACATTTAAACTTGCAACGTCAGACTACTGTCTATTCAGTTGATATCGAAATTATTTCGTGAAAATAATGGGAATCCAATAGTGATTTTAAAAATGCAGAACATAAATTCTATGCACCTAAATCTGATGAAAATTTTACCGAGGACTCAAAAAGGCTAACACTTAAAATACGATAGGGTGGACTTGATTATTGTACGATCACTTAATAAACAAACAGAACATTGGAAACCGACATTAATTATTAGACACTGTCCGGATGTTTCTATCAAGATGGACTCACATAAAATCTAGCATCAGTAACAGTTCCAATGATGAAAGACTATCGAGGCCAGGACTTTCCATAAACAATCCTCTTCGGTTAAAATGAACTCATTCTTTATTCCGAAACTCGGCGCGGCTGTAACAAACCCCCATTATAACCGCAGGCAATTCTGTTACGAAATTGTATTTTCCGAGTGGCCTTCATTTAATTTCCCACTATATCGCGATTAAGTCGAGATCGCTTTACTTGCTACGAGGAATTTTCAGTAAAAGCTATACAATTACTTTACTTTGCCAGATATTTGTTGTGGTTATTCTAGCCTGTTTGAAACGAGATAGCATCTTCTGATAATCGAATAATACGATATGCACCGACCCTGTCTGTGGATTATGCACGATTCTCCAGCCAAGGAACCTTGATACCGTCAACACTTTTAATATGGCTGCTTCCCCTGTGGGATTGTTAAATAACCTTGATGGACTCTCATGAAATATATAGATACGAAATATATATAATATATAGATACGAATACGAATGCTTAGAATTCATAAAAAAAAAATAGTATTTTGATGTTTCAAGTGTTCCGTATAATTTATTATTTTTAAACAATCTTATTGTTATTTATTAGATTTCATACAAGGTCCTACATAATAAATTCACGTTCGTCGGAATCATCTAACGTTCTGCTTCTGGTTGTATCGAGATGTTCAGAATCAATCAAACAGATATCATAATCTCCCTGATGTAACTCCAGTTGACATGTTTATACTGGTCCGATCTCATACATCCTCATCAAACTCGATGCTGTTAATGATGACGAAGCTCTCAATCTATCACAAGACGTCTTTATGACTTGGATGGAAACGAAAATGGATTACAAATGGGAGCCGGATTGTTATTGTTGTTACGCTGGGATTAAAACAAGAATTAAGATTATATAGTGACACCCATATCGTGAAGAAGCTTGCAAAATTTTTGAGGTAATGTTAGAAATAGAAATTTATAAAAGAAGAATCGTATCTTAAAAACATCTTTGGAATAATATGCGTAGGATTTCGTTGGTCTATATTCTGAACAACAGTTTTTTCTTTCACAAAAGTACGATAAATAGCACAATTTTTGTCACGTTAAAATTATTTTTATATTCATGTCGCGAATAGAATAAAAAAATAAAACATTACAGCAGGCAATTCAAAAGAGCTAGCAGCAGTTTACTTTCATTTGAACGAGCCGAGGACAAAGCATGTTAAATGTTATCTCTCGCGGAATTCACGACGGTTTTCAACACGAGGATTTTGAGTGCTGCGTTCAAACTCCGCTTTATGTGTCTGTGTTGTATAGAAAACTAAATAGTTTTCAGAATAAAATGTTATAAAGATATTCACGTATAAATTCCAGAAATTCTCAAATATTACTCCCATTCCGTGCTTCATTATCTTTAATTGCAATCTTGTGACGAATTACAAAAAGAAAGACCCCGGCGCTGATGAAAATGAAGTCATCAATCGCGGGCTTTGAAAACCCATATCTGTATAAGAGAACCGTAATGCTATAGTTCATTGAACCTTCACTTAAATGACACGTTTCACAAAACTGTTCGCCGACTTCTAGTCAACTGTGTGTTGACGTCAAAGAACTGAGTGTCGTTAAAAGTTACACGAGTCTAATAACAATTATAAAACTAATTTTCTCTGAACATTTGACTGACTGACAAAAAGTTACTTTGGATAAATGAAACTAGTATTTTTCGGATTTACTACGCGGATTTTATTATTTAAAAACTACATAATCCCGACGTTTCGGTTACTTTGCAGCAACCGTGATCACGGGCAGACGAGGTGTGAATGTCTGTCAGTTGGTCCTTGTTATTTATCATCTACCGCCATCGATTTCTTAATTTTCTGGCGTACCGCTCTGGATGCCGGCAGAATGCGCTCACGGTGTCTTGAGGTCCTGCGGTGTGGTTTCGGACATGGGATTTTATATTTTTAAGAACGGGGTCCCAGGTGTTTGATAGATTCCAGCCATCTTCTCTATTGAAATTGGGATGTTTTTTAATTTCAATAGCCTCGCGAATTAATCTCGGTATATACTTGTCTTCCCGAGCGAGGATTTGAGGTTTATCAAAACGAATGTAGTGGCCTGGTTTGTCCATTGTGTGTTCACACACTGCTGACTTCGACGCGCGCCTGTTTTTGATGTCTGAGATGTGTTCCTTAACCCTTGTACCGATGCTCCTCTTCGTCTGTCCAATGTATGACAAGCCACAGTCACAGTCGAGTTTGTATACACCCGCTTGTTGTAAAGGAATGTTACTCTTGATTGGTCTCAAGAATTGGCTCACTTTCTTATGTGGTTTGTAAATAGTTTTAATGGAAACCTTCTTCAAGATGTTGCCTATTCTGTCAGTAACTCCCTTCACATATGGTAGTATCGCAGGTTGTCGTTCAACTGTGGGTGGCTTCAGGTGGTTCTTGCGATGCTGGTGAGGCACGGGCAGGTTGTTGATGGTGAGAGCATGTTTTACATGCTGCAGCTCGGCCTCTAGGTGGTCAGCATCACAAAGGTGTTGGGCTCTCTGTAACAAAGATTTGCCAACGGTAGCTAACTGTATAGGGTGGTGGTGCGAGTTACCGTTGAGGTACCTGTCCGTGTGTGTGGGTTTCCTATAAACAGTATGTCCCAAAGTATTGTCAGGATTCCTAATGACAAGTATATCAAGGAAAGCTAAAGAATTATTTGCCTCCAATTCTATAGTAAACTGAATCTTACTATTGATAGAATTAAGATGGTTCAGAAAAGCAGATGTTTTATTTTTATTTAATATTGTGAAGGTGTCATCTACATACCGTTTATATATTAAAGGTCTTATAGGAGGAGAGCAAAGGGCTCGCACCTCGAAGTCTTCCATGAATATGTCAGCGACAACGGGGGAAACCGGCGAACCCATTGCAACTCCATCTACTTGTATGTAGAATTCATCTTTCCACATGAGGTAGCCAGATGTTAGGCAATGCTTTAATAGTTCTGCATATTCTATAGGCATATTGTTATCCTTTAACTTACCTCTTACAATCTCAATGCAGTCAAGAACAGGTATACTAGTGAATAATGACTGTACATCGAAACTGACCATACTGTCATTGTCGCTTAATTTTAGGTGTTTTAAATCTTTGACAAATTGGTAGGAATCCTTAACAAATGACTTTGTGTGGCCCCGGAGTGGTGATAATATCTTTGAAAGAAATTTAGCCAGTTTATAAGTTGGTGAGTCAATCTGGCTTACTATTGGGCGTAATGGAACATCTTGTTTATGGATTTTAGGCAACCCATACAATTTTGGAGGTTTTGCACACGATGGTACGAGTGATTTGATATCAAGATTAAGTTTTGAACTGTATTTGTTTATTAAAAATTTTGTTTCTGTTAAAACTTTAGTTGTCGGGTCTTTGTTAACTTTTTTATAAATAGAATTATCTGAAAGTATTTCGATTATTTTATTATCATAATCACTCGTATCCATTATTACGGTCGCGTTCCCTTTATCTGCACGGAGGACAGTCAGGTCTTCATTGTTGCGAAGTTGTTTGAGTGCAACCGATTCCTGACGAGAGATATTTTGTCGAGGCAATTTGCTCCGGCGCAGAACATACGAAACATCCTGCCGGATTGCTTCAGACTCTTCTCTCGTGACATGATTTTTATGAAGACATTCCTCAACGTTACAGATAATGTCTTCGAACGGTAATTTTGATAAAAGTTGTAATAGTAATGGCAATAATTATAATATTAATTTAAGTCGGGCAACACAAACATCGGTAACTGTTGTCAATCTGTCAAAACAAACTTTAGATAAAGAAACCGTTGAGATCCTTAAAAAAGGATTGAATTTTGCACCAGTGCCATCAAAATTACCGTTCGAAGACATTATCTGTAACGTTGAGGAATGTCTTCATAAAAATCATGTCACGAGAGAAGAGTCTGAAGCAATCCGGCAGGATGTTTCGTATGTTCTGCGCCGGAGCAAATTGCCTCGACAAAATATCTCTCGTCAGGAATCGGTTGCACTCAAACAACTTCGCAACAATGAAGACCTGACTGTCCTCCGTGCAGATAAAGGGAACGCGACCGTAATAATGGATACGAGTGATTATGATAATAAATAATCGAAATACTTTCAGATAATTCTATTTATAAAAAAGTTAACAAAGACCCGACAACTAAAGTTTTAACAGAAACAAAATTTTTAATAAACAAATACAGTTCAAAACTTAATCTTGATATCAAATCACTCGTACCATCGTGTGCAAAACCTCCAAAATTGTATGGGTTGCCTAAAATCCATAAACAAGATGTTCCATTACGCCCAATAGTAAGCCAGATTGACTCACCAACTTATAAACTGGCTAAATTTCTTTCAAAGATATTATCACCACTCCGGGGCCACACAAAGTCATTTGTTAAGGATTCCTACCAATTTGTCAAAGATTTAAAACACCTAAAATTAAGCGACAATGACAGTATGGTCAGTTTCGATGTACAGTCATTATTCACTAGTATACCTGTTCTTGACTGCATTGAGATTGTAAGAGGTAAGTTAAAGGATAACAATATGCCTATAGAATATGCAGAACTATTAAAGCATTGCCTAACATCTGGCTACCTCATGTGGAAAGATGAATTCTACATACAAGTAGATGGAGTTGCAATGGGTTCACCGGTTTCCCCCGTTGTCGCTGACATATTCATGGAAGACTTCGAGGTGCGAGCCCTTTGCTCTCCTCCTATAAGACCTTTAATATATAAACGGTATGTAGATGACACCTTCACAATATTAAATAAAAATAAAACATCTGCTTTTCTGAACCATCTTAATTCTATCAATAGTAAGATTCAGTTTACTATAGAATTGGAGGCAAATAATTCTTTAGCTTTCCTTGATATACTTGTCATTAGGAATCCTGACAATACTTTGGGACATACTGTTTATAGGAAACCCACACACACGGACAGGTACCTCAACGGTAACTCGCACCACCACCCTATACAGTTAGCTACCGTTGGCAAATCTTTGTTACAGAGAGCCCAACACCTTTGTGATGCTGACCACCTAGAGGCCGAGCTGCAGCATGTAAAACATGCTCTCACCATCAACAACCTGCCCGTGCCTCACCAGCATCGCAAGAACCACCTGAAGCCACCCACAGTTGAACGACAACCTGCGATACTACCATATGTGAAGGGAGTTACTGACAGAATAGGCAACATCTTGAAGAAGGTTTCCATTAAAACTATTTACAAACCACATAAGAAAGTGAGCCAATTCTTGAGACCAATCAAGAGTAACATTCCTTTACAACAAGCGGGTGTATACAAACTCGACTGTGACTGTGGCTTGTCATACATTGGACAGACGAAGAGGAGCATCGGTACAAGGGTTAAGGAACACATCTCAGACATCAAAAACAGGCGCGCGTCGAAGTCAGCAGTGTGTGAACACACAATGGACAAACCAGGCCACTACATTCGTTTTGATAAACCTCAAATCCTCGCTCGGGAAGACAAGTATATACCGAGATTAATTCGCGAGGCTATTGAAATTAAAAAACATCCCAATTTCAATAGAGAAGATGGCTGGAATCTATCAAACACCTGGGACCCCGTTCTTAAAAATATAAAATCCCATGTCCGAAACCACACCGCAGGACCTCAAGACACCGTGAGCGCATTCTGCCGGCATCCAGAGCGGTACGCCAGAAAATTAAGAAATCGATGGCGGTAGATGATAAATAACAAGGACCAACTGACAGACATTCACACCTCGTCTGCCCGTGATCACGGTTGCTGCAAAGTAACCGAAACGTCGGGATTATGTAGTTTTTAAATAATAAAATCCGCGTAGTAAATCCGAAAAATACTAGTTTCATTTAAATGAATACTCGCGAAAATCTTAGATCTCAGTTACTTTGGATGTTTGATCTCAAAGTTGCGAATAACGAACTTGTTATCTGTGACTTACAAAATGTTCTTTCTTTCACGCTGATTTCCCATGACGACCAAAGTTACATTGTATCTAATGCGAAAATATGATTTCAAATTTCTCGCCAGAAATCATGATTGTGTTGTTTTATATTACAACCAGCATGAGCTATCCTCTCAACTCTCTGCCAAGAAACAACGTTGACACGTTTTATGGCACATTAAAAGGGCATTTCGTGATGAGGTCGAGGATCCTCCGCAGACATCTGAAGGGTCATCAATACTCCGTCATAGGTCTCCCGGGCCTGTTTACTGCCAGCTTTATTGTCTAGCAGCCCTTACGTATACGGTCTTTTTATAACCTCCTTTAAGTATTTTTAGCGACTTTCATCTCTTATCTCGCCCACAACAAAAAAGTATGTTAAAATAAACGGATTGTTAAAATTTGATTTAAAAATAGTCTTCCTGTTTCTTATCGCTTGCATTATAATATTTGAGCTGACAGCTCATAATTTTCTGATAATTGTAAAGTATTGTCAAAGCGAGCAGAGTTGTTGCATAATACTTGCCATGGTATTCCATATCTATAGTCTGTGAATAAGCCACAAACCGTCATACCAGCGCTGAATTAATCCATACATTAATCAGTCTAACAACTCCACCTACAATAACAACTCCATCCTATATAACGGCTAATGTATGGGATCGAGCTCGTAATTTATATCCATAAAGCCTCCAAAGGGCTTCATTACCATGAATATCTCGTTTGTATAACACGTCTTATATACACAATCAACCAGGCTTCATTTTCACAAATCTTCTTGGAAATAGCTAATATACTATGACGCCAATAATCGTCAGGGAACTATCTTTAAGATATAATTCTTTCTATTTATGTTTTAGATATAAACGCAAAGACGATCGCGAAGTAACAAATCCTCAAAATGTCTCTGCGAGTAAAGTCCTATTGTATTGGCACGTTGGTCATTGTTAGATTTTGGAGAGGGAAGAGAATGAACAATGACATTTGGGACAAAGGAGTAAATTGGTTTCAGGGCTTTCTTCTTATTTTGTCATAGAACAAAACGTGTAGTGAACAAGGATATAGTGATTTTCCAGTTAATTTAAGTAACAAGGTGATACAAATACTATTCAAGCTATGTAATGTACCTTTTAAAAGGTTCAAGTTTCAACTACCTTCACTTTATCACGTTTACATAATAATAAAAACGTCTGTCAGTGATCCAGTCATTTTTATAAGAATGCCAAGATTCCCGACTTTCTCTTCTAATATAAAGGATAGTTGGACTCATACCTGAGGAACACTTTAAGAATAGATCGAGTATCTCAGCGGATGAAACAGACTAGGGAGTTATTAGTGATAATTGAATTTGAACCCACGCGTAGCTATTAAGAACTACATGCGTATAACTTAATAAACGAGAGATAATTACGATTAACTGATCTCAAAGTTGCAACCGAATTGTTAAAAAAATATCAAAGTAATGAAGAAATTAGATTTAAATAATTTTTACGATGTCGGCCGTACAAATACAATACAATACACGCGAGTGAGTGAGTTTATTTTTAATATCGTAAAATTTTACACCCGAAATGCTGTCAACGAACTGTATAATAAAAGCAAATGTTTTCTATCATAAAACACGATATAACCCGCCGGACGGTTCACCGAGATCACGAAACTTTGTCGCTTTTTTATATTTTTCCACATTTCTTATCTTCAACGCCAACACAGCCATGAAAAGTTATTAATAAAGTCGGATGAAAAAAAACCCGTCGTTATTGGAAACGATCTGTAACAGAACTGATGTGGATAGTCCGGCCGAGCGAGGAATATAAATGACAGTACTGCTTACACCAACGACCACTGAATGTAATCCTTTATTGATACAAAAATGTAGTCTTAATCACATATCTGATAGAAATCCAATTTGATATAAACGTGTCTCTGCAGCTATTTATAAAGATAAATATCTCTTTCCATTCATATTGTCGTTTGCAATACATTTTGTAACTACCTACCTCACAGCACATTGAATATTTGAATAAGCAATATTTATGAAAAAAAAATTGAGGATTATATTCATTTGACAATTTTTAAAGGCTTATATTGTAATATTTGTTATGAAGGCTTTTTAACATTAAAGCGATCCTGTTAGCTGAGAGCCGAGATAAATCCAGAGATAATCTCTTGAAAATTGTCATATATATATAACTTGTATATAAAATAACTTTAAACAAAATTTCGTTGAATATCCTATGTTGTTCTACATTTATTCAGGCGATCGATCTTTTAAGGTCGCAAAGTAAAACACGGTTGAGACTCGATTAGCAAATGGATTACGAGAACGGAATCGACCAAAGTTTCGTAGTTATTACACCAAAAATACATTTGAGAGAATTCCATTAACGAAGTTGAACAATGTAGTCGGTGCTGTACTGAGCGAAGGTGGCCATTTTCCTGTAAGTAGATTACGCAAAAGTTCTCGAACCTGCAATAACAATAGTAGGTTATGCGGAACATTAGCAGTGCTTTTAGCTCCCGGGGTTCCCACTCAGCTTAATACGCTCTCATTGTGTCCTACGAACATCTGAATGACGGCGGCTGCGAACAGGTTTTTATGTCTGAATAAAAATCCAAACTCCCAATAAGCGAATGATCCATTGAGAATTTTTCCACGGAATACATTCATAAACGTCGTGAATGGATCATGGCTTCCGGAGATCCAACATTCTTTGAGTGAACATTCATCAATTTCACTTGATATACACACATACTTACATAACATTATGACCAAACAAAGAATATTTTCGACTATAATTTATAGCTTTCATAAGGTACTTAGTTAATAAGAAAAACTTTTATCACTGAAATTCTGGGCCGATCTTTTATGACAGAAATGAAAAATATTTTTCTTGGTGTAATTATAAATTAAAGGAGTTTTTCTTTCTATAAAATGTAATGCCATCAGCCGGCAAATGTACTGTTTTGTGCACTCTTAAAAAAATTAGCAGGACTGTTACAATTAAATTGTTTATAACTCTTTTTTAAAATATACGGGGTTCATATAAAATTTCAGATTTTATATACACTTGAAATCAAATTCCACGGTTCTCCAGTATATGGCAATGCCGTCTTAATACTGTCAAATTAAATTGTTATACACAATATGGAGACTTTGCTTTTAAGATATACATATATGGGACACATGATTTACGAGTAATTTTCATAAACAAACGTGTTAAAAGTATTAAATACATATTTATGTCGGAACATTTTATAATAATATAAGTCCTGTTCGTCGTCTGGTCGGAGAGCAATCCATTGCTAAGTCTCAAAGTTATAAGCCCTTGACGGCAATCGATCCGGGAAAACTCGACACGAGTTTGTCGTCTGAACGGAATTTATGAGACGAAATTGAGATTCTGCGGACCGAGGTTAGAGTGATGCCACCACTTCAACGCTTCACCGGAGACGAAGACAAATATACCAGGAATTTATTGACATTTAGAAAATTCAAGTCCACACACGAATATGTTAGGCCGGGAAAGCAGGGCTGGAAAAAGAACATGGATACAAGTTCATGATGTATGGATAAAAGTAAGATGGATGGACTGACGATATGGAGACAAGGGGTTTCGGACGAGATGACAGCTGACAGAGATGGATGGAGAGGAGACCATCAGAACCAACACCGGATAGCTCAACGTCGGTCAGGGGTCATAAACAAATTAAAATGCTAAAATAAAATTTCATTTGTTTATGATCCCTGACAATACAGCTTAACGGTTATTTGGTTTTTTCTAAAACCTAAACCATATGCATCAAACAACTAGGACGAGTGGTTTGTGCGTTTGATACTATACAGTTTATGACAAACTACATAAATTGTCCCTCAACGAACATTATAAGTGAAGGAAAAATAAAATTACCACGAGGGATAGCACTTTTCAAATAAACAGCAATCTTGAATTTCATTAAGGCTTAGCTATAAATCTGGAAAGTCGTAAAAGCTCCAGTGTGGAGTAGCCGAGTGGAACTTGTACACGAAAAGAGAGAGGACGAAGGCTTTATGACGTCACACGGGTAGCCAAAACATTATATTAAAAATGTTATTTTCTTTTCTATTTTGTAGAAACAATTACTGTCAGCCTTTGACAGTGTCACCAGAGGACAATGTACTTCGTAGTGCACTATATACAAACTTTGTATTATTAGAGATGCAAATGTTTTAAATGCCAATATGAAGGAGGATTTTCTATGTTGTATTTGTTATCAGTAAACAAAGATTTAATTTAAAAGGTGGGTGGATTACAATCATAGTATAATAATAGTGCTCTATTTATGACCGTTTACTCATTCTGTTCGAGTGCTAACGGTGCGTACATAGCCTAAAAGGCGCCGACTGCTTACGTAACTCGGTATTGATCGAGGCACCCCCCCCTCCAACCACTCTCCCCCCACCCCTCTGTACGCTCAACCAATCAGCGCGACGGATTTAATTTTAATTTGATAGCTGTTCGAAGCGCGCGCCGACTGATTTTTCCCATCATTATAAGTATTATTATGTTATACAGACACGGAATGTATGATATATATTAAATGTTTGCAATGACATCCGGTATCAGTCACTACGTACTGTATTACTCTTACATTTTTTTAACATAATAATATTACTACGATAGATTTGTCCTAAACGATTATCATCTCCGCTTCATATCAATGAAGGTTTCAGCAAAGTGTGAAGTGAAGTACACAAAATTATTTCTTGGTGTAATTATAATGTAAAGAAGTTTTTCTTATTACAAAATGTAATTCCATCAGCTGGCAAATGTACTGTTTGACACGTACTATATAAAGCTGAAGGAATTATAAACCTGAATATTCCCAACAAAACTGTTTGTTCACTAAATTAATAATTCAATAAGTAGATTAGAATTCATGAACCAACACACATAATAACTTTAATATACATATGTAGTGGGGCTGTTGTTTGTAGTCCTCTATATAATGGGAGCACAAAATTCAATATTGGTATTTCCAAGTAGACAAACTCAGTCTAACGTTTAACGTGAGATTAAACCACCGAGGCCTCATGTCGAAATATAATTTTATTCTGATATCAAATTTTAAATAACTTCACCTTATACATTTTTATATTAAACTAGACTGTGTTATTTTTTGTTACCTTCATTATCGTGACCGAGTCAGTCCTATTTCAAAGGTCGGTTTCTACAAATGAGACAGGTCATCCCCACATCAAAGTCGCCGGCCAACGAGCAGCGGAAGCACAATTACCGAAACTCGGCAACTTTATGAAAGACAACGACTCTTTCCTGTGGGGCTTTGATCTCGTACAGTTAACCTCGGGTATAAGGAGACGAAAATATAAAACGTGAATCTGGTAATGGCAAAAATCGACTTTGCAGCGGGAAGTGAATTGAATGTGCTCTCACACGGTGATCTGAACAAACGACAACATTCTCAGCGTAATGTTCCTACGTATAATTGTCTCATGGATCGACCTAATGTTTCGGCCAGCGGACATTTGATTTTCCATCTCATTTACTTTTAGTATTTTTTGAGTAAGTCAAAACGTTCTCGTGGTAAAACTAAGAACGATCTAAATGAAGACATGTAATATAGTAATATCAGAGCAATATATTCATTACTATCTTTTTCCAGGTCGGTAAAAAAAACAATCCAACCATTTTTTTTAATTATTTTCAGATTCTATCACATTTTTAAGCCCGGATTAGATTTAACCAAAATCCTCCGCTAAACAGGTTTAGCAAACGAAAATAATTCCTAATTTGATACGTGTAAGTCACTTCGTTTTTTTGCTGTTTTGCTGCTATGGATCATGTACATATTACGACACAAATATTTATAAGTACCCATACGTCCTAAACATTGACAATTATCCAAACTGCATATATGTATTATCAAGTCCTGGTGATTCCTTGTCTATCATCACTAATCCCTCATCATCAGCTCTATAATATAATCCGCCGGAAAGTCTGATTAAATTATCACATCGTGAACATTGAATCTAAAATACTTTATGAATATTAACGATAGACACATTTTCCAATAAGGAAACGTTTGAGACTTCTTTAATAACATTTTTATATCGATTAAGATAAATTATTCTTTTATATTCTAAGCTGTGATTCGGATGAGCAATTTGATCAACAGATGGTACTGTATGTCTAGGATTAGAGATTCTTTAAGGCGCAACAAATATATCAAGAAATAAGAAAGAGAGCCCGTAAATAAATATCGAATTGAGAATTATATGTAATTCACATCTACGGGAGCAGCTTCCGAGATACATCGGAACGATCACGAAAATTGGAGCAGTGGAAAATCGATTTAGTTGAGACGCTCGGGTAGAATGACTCGATAGGAATTAAAGGCTAGCTTAAGTCTGGAGCCGGGGAGAAGACACGAACTCGTTATATGTGCATAATAACTTTCTATAAAGCTGTTTATATATATATAAACTTTTCAAGTCCACAAACAGTAAGTCCAACATCAATATCTCCACAGCGCTCTGGAAACATCACGTGTCATACAGGACTAATCCGGCTCAGGCCATGATTCAAAAACCTTTCATAGCTTTTTACGTTTATTTTCCGTACCTACAACTTTTCTTTTTTTCTGTGAAGACTTAAAACAAGCAGTCATCTTCGACTTAATGAGGTTTTTTAGTGTTCTCCTGTTCCCGAATGGAAGAGACATCATTAACATAATAATAACCAGGGACCATTTGTTATACGCTGAATATTTGAGCTCCTAATGCTGTGACTGGGATAAATACATTATATATTATTTTAGGTAAAGAGAAAATTATAATAATAAACCAATTTTAAATTAAATTTAATCGCAAACTGATACTTTCACTATACTATTTTATGTACATCACTTTTCCTAGTGTTTGTTAACTCTAAAGCCAAGGATTCTCGTGAGAGGTAAATGAATATACGATAGGCCCCAAAAAGCCACTTGACCCCGTTGAAACAAGTCACAATCTCGAAACAAGGTCAAACGTGTGTGTTCCGGGACTGTACATAGTTTAAAAACCTTTCGACTGTCAAATACATTAAATATCTAGACGAGGAAAAACGTTATCGTAACAAAATTACTTTTTAATATAAGTTCAAGGGCTATAAACAACTAGCTTTATTTATATGAAGTAATTGAAGCACACAGCACGAACCATCGTTAGTGTTAATCTGTTTGATCCCAAGCCTCACAGCTCAGTAGAGCTTAGTGACAACCTTAACGTCAAACGTTACGAACAATGGAATTGAAACTTAGAATGACAATTAAATTCTACATAAATATGTAATATTATATATTATTTCATGAATCATATATAAAATCTCATTTGATATTATTTAAAACATAATTCTATTGGAAATGAGACGTTTCACGAACCGAGAGGGAAAATGTGAGAGCGTTTTTTTATAAAAACCTTTATCATATTTAAAAAAAAATAAATGATTCACTCAAGGGAATGAATATTGGCAAGTTGCTGACTGATGGGAGTGATGGAACTGCCCTCGAAACTGTTATTTGTAATTCCTAAATATATCATCGCAAAGTTGGATCACTCGAGTGTGAGTCACATAATTGTTACTATAACGAACGTCAAAGAGAATTGAACTAACGAGTTCTCTGACAAAAGTTACAGAGTTAGCGAGCTGATGGTTTAGTTAGTCACCTTTTATATAAAAAGTATCTCACAGTGAGTTAAAAATATACAACTCAAAGCATTGAAGATGAACATACGTTACGATAGGCAGTAGGAAGTGAAATTATAAAGATATCACATCAGATATATTTTATAACTTTTGTATATAAAAATCGTGAGTTCAGACGATAGTACTCATTACGATTACCACAAGTTCGCGTCGTCACGCTACATACGGAGCGTTTGCTGGTTTTAATACAATAACGTGCGAAGATTAATGAATATAGACTATTAAAACTCTATATAGAGTGTCGACTCGGACTCGGTAAGCGTAACTATCAAAGAGACACCGACAATAAGCGACGCTGAAACGTTAATGTATGGGGCTTTTCCAACCCTTCATTGGACACGTCACTTATAATTAATGAACCGCATGGAAATAGCGTTACGATTTTTTTAGGACGAATTTTCAGGCCTTGGAAGTCTAACACCTGCATAATATAATTTAATCAGCACGAACACTTCCGTTACAGAGGTCCCGGAGACATCGGTCCGGTTTGAACTAACTTGTCGTTTTAAGTTAGCCAGCTTTGAGTGCAACCTGATTTTAAGTTAGTATTTCAACTCTGCCTTTAAACTTCTCAAAAATAACCGATACATTTAACTTAAACAACGAACCTGTTAAAAATTTTAACTCAGAATGTAAAACCGTTCTGGATAAACCGAGAAACGCGTTGACCGAGAAAAATTAGATCAAGTTTGTAAAATACTCCCTTCAAAGTGCACCGTATACAGTACAGTAGAGGTATCTTGATTGTCAAGATGCGATGAGATACGATGAGATGAGATGTGATGTAATTATGTTCTTTAAGAGGTATCATGTATATCAACTAGGGCGGGTTCTCTCATGTTGGAGCTCTTAATGTATACTATAATAATATTGAAAAAATGTAATTTGTATACGAACGTGTGCAAATATACGTGTATACACACACACGCGTACACACATATATATGTATATGAATATATATATTGGACATAAATGTATTTTAATATTCTGAAAGTATCTGAAGAATACTGGGTCACGTGTGTGCCATCAACGTTGATGAGGAAACTACGACGGAGGCTGCTATTGGGAAGGAAGCGCCCAAGGAAGGATGTACTGCGGGGTTAGCAAGTGGGGCATATACATATATATATATATATCCATTGCTTTATTGAAATTAATCACAAAATCTTATCAAACGTCCAATATAAACACAATAATAATAATCAGAACACGTCTATGAAGAATAAACAACAGTACAAATTAATTTGTATAACAGTAACTAATTATATTATCACTATAACTGAATATAACGTTCGACATGCTCCAGCTACGCGGACGCTACGTAAACTCCCTACTCCCGACGTTAGCACAACAGACGAACCGTTAAATTAATTACAACTTCAGCTTTTGTTGGGAATTGTACTAGTTGGGTTTACTTAACAACTATAAGTACTAACGTACTGCGCAGCGCTACGGTTTGTGCTACGATTATAACATTTCGTATATCTACGTCCGCGCTACGAGCATTGTCTCGTAGCTTCCGTAGCGCTACGAGAAGCGCCGGAGCTCTCGTAGCACTGCTACGTAACGAGTCCGGGCTATTGAATTTCCTAGCTATATCATATTTATCTTCCTCATGTTTTAATGAGGCCGTTAAAACGCTATATTCGCTGCCAAATTCGTTACTTTCAATAATAACAAGTGTAGCGGAGGTCATTAAACATAATTTATTACATGCATTAAGATAATATAAAGGCTTTAGGTCTACGGTACATAAAACACAGCCTTATAATGTGATGACGTTCACAGTCGCATAAAAGAAATTGAAGCCATAAAATATTTTATACGCCCTGTGTGATGATTGATCGGTTAGCGTTTCATTTGTGGACTGAACTTATTTGGATTCAAATTCTATTAAAAATTCTTGTTTGAAGGAAGTCTGAAATTATATTTTACAAAATTGCAAAAATAATAATTATCGATTTTATTGCAAACTTTGGTATTTTATTATAAATCAATATTGTTTTTTTTTGTCATAATTATTATTCAATAAGTTGTTTTAAACAAAGTTTCTTTATAATTTTGCTTATAAGTTATACGTTAACGGATTGCAATCAATAGAGTCTATTCGGTCTACTTATTCTATGTCTTTCAGTCTACTTACGTTTTCTTCGACGGTCTTCTTAATCTTGGCGCTGGCCTCGCTGACCTTTGCCCCAGCCTTATTGACGGCGGAATACAGGAAGCTGCCGAGAGATTTCGCGCCAGCTACAGCCTTCGTAGTCACTGGTGAGGTTAGATCAGGTCAGGATTACTGAACACCATGTACGAGTCGGGGCCCTATCGCCGCTGGCATTATTGAAACGTGTCAGTGCCATTCGTCAAACAAGAAGCTATAATAATACAGCCTCATTCCAGTTTATGATTGTTCTCCATCTTCGCAAGGCTTATTGGCATCCACGTCTGTGCGCTGTGCCAAGTTTGATTGCATCACAATACAACCTCACCACAATGGCCCACGCTTCCAATCATTTGGAACAGCATTAACATCGGCCTAGTTCAGTAAATTATATAGCCTTAAGAATTAATTATTGGGTAAGCATAACCCGACATAAAAAAATAACATACAGGCTGTGATATTCTGTGAAAATAAATCCATGCAAAGCGTACAAGCACTTAGAGGAAAAATGTTATAATAAAAATAAAATGATATAAATTCTACTAACGCTGGTCAATGTCCGGCATTTCGATGGCGTCTACATTGAACAACTTTCTATTCTGTGAACCTGAAATAGTGCACGACCAAAAAATAAAAAAAAAAACAAAAGATATGTAGCTGTGCCGGTTGGGGTTCGTGTGTAAAAAACAGCATCACATACTAGCTATACGTGATGGTACTCAAAAAATAATGAGATCTAAGATTTTCGCGAGTTTTATCCATTTAAATGAAACTAATATTTTTCGGATAGACTACGCGGATTTTTATTATTTTAAAAAACTACATAATCCCGACGTTTCGGTTACTTCTCAGCGACCGTGATCACGGTAGTGGTCCGGTACACGGTACACGGTAGTCAAAATCCGCGTAGTTTATCCGAAAAATATTAGTTTCATTTAAATACTCAAGAAATCCTTAAAATGTTTGGGCTTAATACACGTTCATGAATTTAGAGTCGGACGATTGATAGGACAAAGAAGAATCGCTGCACGGAACAGCTTACAAGTCAATTCCGTTCTCATCGCGGAACATGTTACCACTATAACATAAATAATACAATCATTTTGATTGAGAATTGATAACGAAACTGATCTACACTTGATCGTACTTGGTAACAAAACCTGGATGATACATTGACAAATTAATTTTATATAAAAACATATACAACACATCGGACACGACGGCTCAGTTTGACGAGCGGCTGGAATGATATTCCGCAGGTAGCTGGTTCGCATACTCGTGTAGAAATGGATTCTTCGCACTATCTTTCTAATTCAAATATTAGCTCAACATAACGGGATCTAAGACTTTCGCGACTATTCATATGAATCAAACTAATATTTTTCGGATTACTGCGCGAATTTTATGTATTTTTAAAAACCGTGATCGCGGCTGCTGCAAAGTAACCGAAACGTCGGGAGTTTGTTATCCCAAAGATATTAGTTTAATTTAGCTCAACATACAGAGGTAACTGTTGCTCTCTATCCATCTAACTATCTACATGTCTAAACATCTACCACCTACCGCAAATCATTGCTATACTCACCGTTGCCGACTCCAGCTGGCTGTTCGTCAGTGGGGGTTCCGCCCCCGGAGGCCGGACGGCTGTCGGCGCCCCCTGTGGCGCTACACAACACACACGACATACATTACAACGCAATGTATTAGTTACATCACAGAGAAATGAGGTTCTGTATTGAAATTAGAATTTAAAAATTCCATTATTAGCCATATTCAAGATAGTGTCAAGCCGGCCTGAGACAGAACACTAAAAAAAATACGTAAAATAATTCACAGTAAATGAAGATACTCATAGGAATATTAAAAATGAACAACCGTCACTGACGGCGACTGATATGAGAGAGACGTCAGTCTGAGAAGTAATTAATTATATATTATGTGCAGGTTAAAATTCAGAATTATGGCAAACAATTTGTTGATGGTCACACTGGTGTGTACAGTCATTATAATCAGGTAAGGCCAGGAAGTGAGATGTTTGAGGAAATTTGCTATTCAAAAATAACTAATAAATTAAATGTCATCTAAAATTTATTAAATTGATTCACATAAAAATAGGTTTCCCGGATTCCATTAACGTCAATTAAGTTGGGTTTAAAAATACCGAACCCTTCAAAGTTAATTACAAAGGATTGTGTGTTTCGACAGACGAGCAATTTGTTAGAAATGTTATCGATATTATATAGAAAAAATATATATATTCCTCTTCAAAGTAATTTGTCCACAATATATATAATATATAGTACATAGTAAATATTAGTATTACATAATATATTAAAATATTAATAGATTTTTAACTACCATTTTATTTGTAACAAACTGTTAGCTACATTTATATAAGATTACGTATACATCGTTTATGAATCGATCTCAATATTACTTGGTTAATGTAAAGAAATAGTCTGAAAATATTTTATTGTCATATATAAATATATATAAAGAGCTAATATATATATAATATTCCGTTAGTGTGCGGATGTTGACTCCCTTTTAAAATAAAGCTCATTTTTTAATTTCAATGACCCTATATAAGGACATCAGTCGCGAACCGCACGGGTGTGCGCTGTCCGCGGACGATTTAACTACTTCTAGTTATGTAACGGCAACCCACCCACGTTTTTAAATTTAAAGTCTGATGAGAACAGTCTCAATGCCGACGTACATCTCACTCGTTACTTTATCCACGTAAGGACACTCAAATCACTAAATAATGACGAGAATATACCCGCTCGGTAATTTACAGCCGAGGATTGCCATTATAATATTTACAAAGGTTATTACTTATCAACCGCGTCAGTTTCTATATCCTCACGTTTCTTTAAATCTTGATATTACGTCATTATTAAGCCTGAATAAACGCTCCTACAGTTTGCTGGTCTTTTGTAAAATTATCGCATTTATTTAATGTCATATAAGTTTCTAATGAGACATGTTATTAAATCGACAGGAAATGGGCGTTTTTTTAATCATTATATATATTTTAACGAAATAATTACATGTCAAAAAATCAAATTAGCGATATATATTTAAAAATCCATTCAGTCTTAACTATCACTGGTGCATTAAGAATAGTTTGCATGTGACGCATACATCTCCTATTAGCGATATGATCACACCGAGCCCCATATCTTAAACACAACAGGAAAAGCATGAGACATCAAGCGTTAAGCATCACAAAGAGCATCCCAGAGTTGAATAGAAATGTCTAGAACCTAGTCGGACGAAATGAAAAATGATCAAGAAATTGGGAGATTGATCAGAATGAATGAGTTTACTATCTGGTGTGATTCAATAAATTAAACACTCCAATATATATTAATATAATCAAAAAAAAAAAACTTAATAATATACAGATAAAAAAATAATTTTTATCCCAAATCAATATAAAACCTTTTTCTGAGTTTCCCATTTAAAAAAAGTTCCCACAAAAAGAAATGCAAAAACTGTGCAAAAAGCAGAGACAGTAATAAAAAATTATGACAGAAAAAGCATCTCAATTCTGTTATAGGAAGTTAAGATTTAGAAAAAAAAATTGGTATGCAATTTCTCATCCCGAGCAAAATAAAAACCACATTCAAGTAAATTCTGGTTATGTAACATAAAATTAATGGACCAGAAATAACACACCATGTATAACAAGAGCAGACTCATTGCTTCCGTCAACCTCGTACCTATTATACCTAGAGTTATCGTCATCGTCACGAGGCTCCGTCTTAGCCTCTGTTGGTTCAGGTTCAATGGGAGCCGGTTCTGGTTCTGCTGAAGCCGCTTCATTTTTTCTCAGCCCAGGAATTGGAATCCCAGCTCCCAGCCATCCAGTCATCTGGGACTTAACGTTAGTGATGAGGTCCAATTTGCTGCCTCCCTTGGTTGGACTGTGAAATAATAATTAAATTTGAATTTCAAATCAACCAATTCAATTAACTAGACCCTTTTACCCTTTTTCAATTACAATGGTAATAAAAGGTATTCATGAAGTTGAAACCCTTTTCCACAATTGATCCCTTAAACAAAGCTATTAGTCAACGGTGAAGTACTAATCTGACTCAACATTCAGACAGGAAGTACCTCTTGACCTAATTCTTAAATTTTCCAAGCTATAGTAAATCAATATCACTATTATGCAATACCTTCTAAAACGTGAATCGGGATTTTGATTAATGCCCAGTCAAGTGTGAACGTTTATTGCTTTACGCTGCGCAATAGAATATAAAAGTTAAACGTACATACTTATAAAAAATTACAATTACATAAGAATTTCATATATCTGACTAAATATTTAAACCCGGGATTGAAAATCCGACCTAAATTTACCCTCTTAAGAAATTCGAAACAATATGTTAAAAGAAGAATGTAAACAAAAGACCTTTGTTTGTCGCCCTCCGCCGTAGCCTCCCCCATGGCATCTTTGGTCGGGGTTGGAACTTCTTCGTCCTGAGGCTCGCCCTTCGCCGCTCCCATCCACGAGCTGACCTGATTCTGTAGTCCTGAAAACATTTTGAAAGCCACTAGCTAGCTACGCGGTACACAAGCACTCGATTCTTACTACGCTACAACAGTATCGCACATGACACAAGAGTCTGTGAGGCGCCCGTAGAAAGCGTGATCAGCTGAAAAACTAAATGGAACACCGCAATCGACCTGAGGGTTGGAGGAAGTTTTCATTGCGCATGAAAACTTGCGCAGCCTGCGCTACTATTTTGCGATTTACGTCTTGTAGTTATATTTCATGACATTTAGATGTGTATATACATTTTTTATAGATATATCTGTTATACAATATAGATTCAAAACTAAGAGAATATTTTAATTTATTTTTTTCTCTAATTACATTTTACGAAAACTCCTATTATTTAGAAAAAGTAATATTGATAATTTGAATTTTTCAAAGTTTTATCGGAAACGTGAGTTAAAATATAAGTGATTCATTTATGAAAAATGGTATATATTTATTTTTTAATTATTGAGATTAAAATTTACCTTAATTCTCTCGAGTTCAGCGCAATAAAAAAGTAATTCTGTCATTCGCCTATCGAAATAAATTGAATGATCGAATGAATATGAAATGCTCAAATGACAGCTATCGAATGAAATCAAAAACCTGTGACGTTTAAGAAAATATATTTGTATTGTAAACTTTTTGTTTCTTATCTTATAATCCTGTAAAACAAATTCAGAAGAACTTATATCAAATGTAAGGCTCAAAGGTCTTTTGGTGACTTTAAAATCCCAAAAATATTTTTATTTTATAGTGACAAGAAGCCATATTATAAATATGACGGAGACGCGAAGATTACAATTACATTTAGGAAAATGTATAGAGGATTTGGACAAATTATACAATGTACCTGACTTGAAATCTAAAAGAGCAACGATGTAAGTATATCTCATTAATGTTATTAATATCTTAATTACTTTACCACCAATAACTAAATCACACACAGGTTATGCAAAACAGCTCAAAAACTCTTCGAGTCTGCAGAGGAGGCTCGCGAGAAAGGTGACGAAGAGTATTCCTATGTTCAGTACATGAAGTACTTACGTATCATCGCTTACATAAGCAAAGACAAAGACTACTTAAAGGACAAAACATACTTCAACAGTATGCTCGGTTCCAAAAACCCTAATAAGGCCTTGGACGCTGCTGAAAAATTAAAGAATAGTTTAATAATAAGGTACAGGCTGTAATATTATATTGTCAAAGCATAGTTTTAATTTTCATATCTACAAAAATGCTGCCGATTGTGCTTCCTACTATTGTGTTCTTTTAAATGTATGTTTAATTTCTGTGTTTAAAATAAATACTCAATCAATAAATGTCTACAAATGTTAAGATACATAAAAAACATATCTGTAGCTACCGACAATGAAATGAACTTATACTGTGATCAATTGTGGCCAGATATGAGAAAGAACAACAAGTAAATCGTCTGAACGACATCCAAGAAAACGAGCTGATCAAGCAGAAGATGGAAGACAACAGGAAGAAGGCTATCGAGGCTATGGTGGTCGCAGAACCAACACATCAGGGACTACCAGGTTAGTAGAGGAATTATTAGTGGTTTAACATAAGGGAATACATTTTATTTATTATTAATATGGGAGAGATTTGGTAGTTCATTCAATTCTATCATTATCATAATTTTGTATGTGGTGTGTTAAGAAAGGAAAATTTAAGCCTTGTCCATGGATCTGAACCGGTTTATATAAACAATTCTTCATCATGATGCGAGTGTGTTAGGATTTTTTACAATTCATATAACGGATAGAAAGCAAAATATTGTATGGCATCTATCTGTCTGTTTGTTCTGTATCAACTCAAATTATTGTAAAATAACACATTTAATATTTTCTGTATAGAACTAGTGAATTGTAAATACCGCAAATTAAATATGAAGGGTTTGTAACAAACTTTGAAGCCACTCAAGTTCTTTATAATGGAATCTATATTGTCTGTTTACGCAACGAGACACATATCTACATACCTTTACTATGTACTTATGTGTGTTTCTTGAATTTAAACTTTAACCTGCATATTATAAGGTAGATTTCTGCTGAACAGCCTATACCGTATCCCTAATACATTGTGTCAACGATATTACTCATCATATATTTAACTCGGGTAATATTTTTAAAAATCAATATAATTGTGATCTAATAATTTATAGTAATTTATTTCTAACAACTATTTCACTTGTCCACTGGCATAATAAGTTAGGTCAGTGTGTAGTAACATTGTACTGTTTGATGTCAGGTCCGGATGAAGTGTCCATAAAGTCTGAACAGTTATATGTCCTGTTGAAGAGTAGCAAGCTCAAGATTATGATTCTGGACGCTCGACCCAGTCAGCATTACCAGGAATCGCATATCAACCATCCGGTGTGCATCAATGTCCCCGAGGAATGCATTTCACCCGGGTAACAGATCAGATTATGGAGTGTTGTGAACGGTTTGCTAAACAATCTATATATTTGCTGATATTCCTCGTTGGTAGCGCTGTAGTTTAGTTAGTGAAGCAAGTGCAGTGCAATATTTGATGTCACAGAGGTGGCGGGTTCAAAATCAGTTATTGTTTTTGTTAGAAATAAAAATTATTGCAAAAATATGTTTTAAATATGTATATTTATATGTTTGCCGTCTAATAAATTTTCTTTGTTAGTAATAATTATTAAGAGCTATGTTTGTTTAAAATGTAATCGAATTCCTTTCAGTCAGTCGGCCAACATGCTGGAACAGAAGTTGCCGCAGGTGTCCAGGAGTGTGTGGGCCGAGCGCGCTTCCATGGAACTCATCGTGATGATGGACTGGAACAGTATCACCGTCATACCGGGACAGAAGCTACATCTGCTCAAAACCATACTACTAAAGGTACATTACATTCCTATATATAGAGTAAATACACTTAAGAAATTTTTGAATTTTTAATGCATGTATCTGTAACGGATAGGCCATGTTGGAGTAAAATTAATAGCAATTTGAACCTTGAGCTTGCTCAGGTTTGGTTCATGCATGAAAATTCAAGTAACATGTATTGAATAATTTTAATAAACATGAAAGAAATTTTTCGTCTTTTTTGGCTATATTTCTGTGTATGGACTTGATTTTTTTTCCATATAACAAGTTATGAATAGTATAAGTTCTTTATGGATTTAATTAAAATTACCTTTTTGTTATGTAAGCAAAACTATTTCTGGGTGTGAAAAAGAAAAATTTCTTCCACCCCCCCCCCCCTTTTTTTTAACCATATCAGAAAAATTTGCCTTATAATAAAAATCATGAGAAATACTTAGATAATGCTTCCATTTGTTAAATTAATATTCACTTTGCTTTAAATGATCAATGTGCTGTACTAACAGTATTACAAGAATAATAAAATATTTTCGATCTGTTGACATCACAGCTGTATTAAAGTTTTGATTCATTCATCTTAAGCTACACACGATTCATTGCTGTATAACTTGTTGATGAGTATTCTTAAAATGACCTTGACCCCCCTTCCAGTGGGACGTGAAGGTCCACTACACTCGCCAACCGGTGTGGCTGGTCGGCGGCTACGAGGACTGGCTTCTCAAGTACCCCGCCTTCACCACCAACCCTCGAGCGATCCCACCCACCAGAGAACAGGACGTGGACGACATGCTGGGTGAGGCGAGATGACGTCATCGCGTCTGTGACGTCACCGTACATCTAAATTATAAGCTCATAATTCCACTCACAGCAATTAGTGTGTCTCAGTTGTAAATTTAGTCTTTTGGGTATAAATGTTCGGTGTGAAATGCTTAAATAATGAGGTTATAGCTGTCTCTTTACAACTTATTGTACCTGAACAGTGTCGCCATCTATGTGTTCCTCACCGGCCAAAACTTTCCCCAGTACTGTGGTAGCTATAACTTTAGCCAACTCCACTTCACGTGTCGCATGTTTCAGATGAGATCGAGTACCCGGCCTGGTCGGATCTGAGTCCTCCTCCGCTGGCTGTCAATAGATCCTCCAAGCCGTCGGAGCCTCTCGTAGATAGAAGCAGTAAGGTGAGGTTCAGAAGCAGTATTATGACACGAGAAATTAATACGGAGAAAATGAAAGTTTATCCGTATAAAATATATTGAATCTGACAGAGAATAGTCGAGATGTTGGGTGCTGTTATTAAAAGACGTGTGTTTGATATATTGTATGTGTCAGCATAGACACGAACTTTATCCGTGGACAATGAAATCACAGAGAATACAGAATATAGAAAGCGAGAATTTAATTTTTTATATTTCCAGCTGGCCGCTGTCCAGCTGTATGAAGAGCGAGCTCGCGGCGTCCAGAACATCCTGGACCAGCAGGAGAGGATCGCCGACACCTCGCTCACACTGGAGATGCAGCGGCTGGAAGCTGAACAAGTAACCTGAATTGATATAGCACTATTCTCTCATACATATGTCGGTGTCCTCAAGGGACATTGCTAAAGTCTGTATTATATTTCATTTTCTTAAATGAAACTAATATTTTTCGGATTACTGCGAGATAATTCTGATCTCGTCTGCCCTGATCACGGTTGCTGCAAAGTAACAGAGCATGTAGTTTAAAATAACAAAATACGCGTAGTGATCCGAAAAATATTAGTTTCCTTTAAACGATTATTCGCTAGTCTTGAATCTCTCACTGGGTTCCTT
Organism: Danaus plexippus; assembly: GCF_018135715.1. Lineage (NCBI taxonomy): Eukaryota > Metazoa > Arthropoda > Insecta > Lepidoptera > Nymphalidae > Danaus > Danaus plexippus. Next base: position 6,532,886 of record NC_083550.1, on the reverse strand, counting down.
ACTGCGACTTCGTGGATATTACAAAACATATTTTCTGCTATTCTATTATGTGAATTCAATGAAATGAGAGTGATGCTGAACTGACGTGGTTTATCCTAGGACTGGGAGAAAGTTAGATCTCAGAGGGAGGGGGAGCAGAGGGACGAGATGAGGGCCATGTACAAGCTGCGAGAGCAGGAGATCATATCGCAGCTGATGCAACTTGAGAGCAAACAGTACGATATGGTGAGGGAACGAACACACATACATTACAGTAACTCCCCACCGACCCCCGCCGGCCCCCGCCGACCTGAACCGACCTGAACCAGAGGACTTGGAGAAGTAGCATAACTTTTAATATATATTAACGATTAAATGACATCACACAGTATAAAGCTAAGGATTGAGTAATAACAAGTAATTAATAAATAATGTATAATCGTTTCAAACTGCAACATGATATAAATGACTATATTAAGATTATAATCTGTAAGCCGTGTGGTCGCAGGAACAAGAGAATCTGTCCCTCCGCGAGCAGCTGGAGGAGTATCAGCGGAGGGAGAGGGAGGAGTCGGACCGACTGGAGGGGGGCGAGGACGAGCACCACGACGGAGACGCTATAGGTGAGGGATAGCAGACACACACACATGCAGGCACGGCGCAGGATACCGTACACAGACAGCAGTGTTATGTCAGGAGTAGTGTACTTGACTGCACACTTCCAGCTAAATATTAAGTAACACGTCGAAACCGGGCAGCTCAGGGGATTTAGCGTCGGGTAATCAACAACATGTTGTTATGTCTCCGCCGAGCGCCTCACCAGTACAAACATGAAGAATTCTACTGCATTTAAATTAATGGCGGTCGGACGTCGCTCGGAAAATAGACTCTGTTCCCCTGACACAAGGTAGCAGGCCCAAACTAAATACGAGGCGTTTTCAGGTTATAATTGACATTAATACTGTTGTGTGCTTAAATTTTTTAATCAATAACTGGGAACGTCTGCAAAGTGAAGACTTCTAGTAGGGATATTGGCCTGTACATTAATATAGTGTCCTGTAAAACGGGAGAGCTGACACCTTAGGCCAACATACATAGCAGCTATCTTATTAGAAGGCTGAAAACAAAAAATCAATGTTGAAAGGTTTTAAATTAGTTTTGGGATTGAAACTGATGTAGGCATGTTTGTCATTGCAGCGGAGCGCGCGCGGCAGGCTGTGAGGGATGTGGCGGCCAAGAGAGCGAGGATAGCGGCCGTCACGGCTCAGAGGGAGCGGCTCGACAGGAGGCGAGAGGTGCTGGAGATGGAGCGGAAGAAGAAGCTAGCGGAGGCGCGGGCGGCGAGGAAACCCGGGGACAAAGTGTGTGCATATTCAGAGTATATTCAAACACGCCGCTCCCTGTGCAGCGACACACCTGTAGCAATAAAGATAATAATTTTATACAGTGACTAAGTCAACTGCAGCTTTAGAATGTATGTATTTGGCTCGCAGGAGGAAGACGAGGCTCGTCCTGACAGTCCGGCGCTGCCGCGGTCGCAGTCCTCGCCGAACATCGCCAAGGTGAATAAACACACGCTCACAACACGCCGTTGGCGGCTCGCGGACCAGCCGGCAGTGGTCCGCCGCGCCACACTCCACACGCACAGTAACGAGTCCGCCGAGCACATGGCGCGACAACACCCGCCAAGTAACTGATACACAACAAGCTCCATGCAAGTGTTTAATGCAAGCCTCGCGTCCAGGTGTCGTCTGACGAGGAGGAGGTCACCAGCCCCGTGTTTGACCGGAGCACGAAGCCGGCCAAGATGGCGCCCTCCAGTGACATGCATCACAGAGACTTCCTACCCGTGTGGGGTGACGTGGTCAGTATAGTGTACATGTATACAAACTCGCCTTTAATAAAAGGCAATCCTGTTCATAATACTAACTTTAAACAAGCAATGCGTGTGTACACACACACGCACACACACACACAAGATTATTTTTAACATCAAAGTAATGTTAAGGTAATATTGAGTTAAAAATCCATAGTATATAGTGCGATCCGCGAGGTCCGCGAGGGCAGGGTTTAAAGCTGCGAGAACCACAAGAAGCTTAAAGTAGTCTCACGCAGATAACTTCTTCACTTATATTATATTTATATTTTATATCATTTTCATGAAACTTTGCTATGAAGGAAATTTTTTAAGGGATTAATCTTTTTGCTATGTAATTTATTTATCTCGTCAATCCGTACATACTTCCCATCTTGTTATGAGATTTAACATAGTCACATTGGGACTCCAATATCAAGTGGGCTTCCGTGTTCCGTTCAGAGAATTCAATCGCTTCCTAACGATGATGGAGTTAGTTTTTTGAAGGAATTATTTGTTTTTTAATTCAATAACATATCAAATTGTTCAAATACAAAATATTGGTTGTGATTGAGTACGGAGATAATACAGAAGAATTTAATTTCTGAGTTAAAAGGAAATACATATAACTTATATATATGTGGGAAGAGGGTTGTATATTGAATTTTTTTTTATTATTTTCTACCACTTAGTATTTTTATAAGTCAACCCAGAGTTTACTGTGGCAACACTGAAGAAATGTCAACAGAGGATAAAAGAAGAGGAATGTTGTGTGTTGCCAAATAAAACTAAGATTTTGTATTTTCAATCATTCTTCGTTATCCAAGCCTCCCGCATATATATGAAAGTACTTGCATTGCAATGTATATTATATTCCTAACATCAACATGACACTAAGAGAGAAAAAGACAGTCGGATCACAACACAAGAACAACCGCTGAACTATTGTGACGTCTGTTGACCGGATCTCTACATTGAATGTGTTGTGTCGAGGGTTCCTTAGGGCGCGTTTTCATTGGTCGATAAGGCCCGCATTCGGGGTGCGGGTGATTTCTATAACGCATACGATAAGGCCCGCATGCGGGGAGCCATTTTCACTGGTCGTTAGAGCCCGCATTTGAAGTGCGAGAGAATTAGGTACCTACAGTTTGGCAGAGGGTTTTGAGATAAGCAGACGTACTCGCCATGGATCAACAATTATTGCTTTGTGGAGCCATTTTGACTGTTTGCGGTGTATTAAAAAAGAAATTAATAACTTCTTTGAAGAAAAAGAAAAAGAAACAAAATAAACAGCGTTAATAATATAAATAATGCGCGTAGTATTGATGACGTCTAATAAATGACTGAACGGAGGCGAGTCACCGCATGCTTTGTATCGACCGAGTTATCGACTGACTAGTTTCATTGGTCATCCGCATTCGGGATATCACCCGCACACGTTTAATCGACCGAGTTATCGACCGAGTTATCGACCAGTGGATTTCATTGGTTGTTAGCTCGCATGCGGGTACTCCCCGCAATCGGGCTAACTACCGACTTATCGACCAATGAAAATGCGCTCTTAGTAATATTAAGGAACAATGAACAGTATCGTAAAACATATATATATTCATGTATATATTACATTATAATGACTTTTTGACGTTGGGTAAGCTATTTATAACTTTCCTTCGACGCTAAGGGGAGTCTTGTGGCAGTCCTCGGGATGTGCCGGGAACTGTTCACTAAACTCCCATTTTCTGTGGTCGCTTGTTGATCCGACCTTAACACCTTGACGTACTTTGGAGTCCCTCGGATGAGGCTAATACGAGGTCTAAGATTTTCGTGACTATATATAGTACTTAAACTAATTGTGAATAACTATGACATTCACATCTCGCCTGCCCGTGATCACGGGCGCTGCAGAGTGACCGACACATCGGGAATAGTCGTTTTAAAAATAATAAAATAACGTTTAATCATCATCATCAGCCTACCGGAGCCCACGGTCTAAATCCTCTTAGTAAGTACATATGACTCGGAAAAATCACATTGGTACTTGCCAGGTTTCGAGCCCGCGCCCTCATGCATGAGAGACGGACCTTTAACCTCCAATACAGATCAAGCGAATGTCGGGATAATTCCATCTCGCTCTACCTGGTGTCCCTGACTAATAAGATCAGTGATAGAGACAGCCTCCATACTCCGCTCGCCGCTGAATCTTTCCTGGCGAGCTTGTGTATGCATTGATTGAAGCTGGGTGACGTGACAGTTCATACACAAGATAGACCTGTACGGTAAGGTCAAGTGCCGCTTGCTTATCCATTTTTTGAGGTCCGCAGAAGTCGCATTAAGGATTAATACAACCCTCGCTTCAACCTCTGGGTTAGGGCTCTTTGTGCTGCGGCCCTCAGTCGTAAAGTCACCGGGCTTCGCTGGCACTGGCGTCTAGTGCCAGCGAAGTTAGGATGATGTCCACTGCGATTGACCCGTGAAGACCATTAACTCGCGGGTGACAGCTCCCGGGAGAATAGGGGCATTATAAAAGGTTATTCTCTTCACGGTGCCAGCATACAACAAGCTAACGGCCTTCCGAAATTGGCAGAAGTCTTGAAAAAACTGCAGCCGTGGAAACTAGCTTGGGTTATAACAAAGGATAGTGGGTCTCGGAAATCCATCTTCAGTCGAAGGTAAGTTGACCGCCATTACTGTACCCTGGGTGAGAATAATGCCCATGTACCATGGCGAGGGCTGTGGAACTACAAAATTGCATTGCTGATGACTGAGACTCTGAGTCTCACAATAGGACTGGTACGGCGAGGTATTGAAGGCCTTGCCGTCTACCTACGAAGTCGCTAGGGCGAGGTCTTTAAGAGGTCTCAAAGCGTCCATGGTCGACCGATCCGCCCGCTAACCGAATTGAGTATCAGTACAATGCTGGACCCGTTTCTTCATGGTGTTGGATAGCTACACTCGGCTAGGCACTCGGGGTACTTGGGTTGGGCGGGTACACAGTCGTGTCATGATTTCCTTCATTGTCCATGATGACCTTGAATCATCCTCTGATAGACCATAGACTAACTAACTTAAGTAACCATTTGATTTGTATTTTATATAGATTGATAAACTGAAATTTTTATCAATCAAATCCAATCAACTACCCTCAAATTAAATTAAAACATCATTCGGTCATAAATATTGTACTTTGCATTATAACAGTTACACAATCAAGGGTATATGTATGTGTGATAAACAACAGGAAATGACAGAAAACTAATTTGGAAAAACAGCAAATGAGATTAGTAAACTGTGACTTGTGACTGTCCTTGTATATAATCTTCAATATTCTTGTCACGTGTTAAAATTAATATATTGTTGTCTAGCATTTTATAAATTCACCCAAAAATAGTTCTGATATGTGAGTTGGATGATAAAAAATCCTTTTCGATAACTTTACGAACTTCAAACCCATACTGGTATAATTCACGTGACTTTTCTTATAATGTGACTTTAATAGCCTAACCAAAGGTTTTGTGGAAGACGTTCCAGTAGTTAAATATATATTTTTAGCCACTCTTGTGATTAAACTCATATTTTTAACTAACACAATTCTTTATCAGCAAACGTATAAATCAATCCATAAGTCGGGTGCTGTAGACTGATATATCTATAAAAATATATTGAAAGTTAGAAATATTATTTTGGATTAGCTGTTACCCGCGACTCCGTCTGCGTAAGAAAAACAATAAGAAACTTAGCTCCGTATGCGTCCTGCCTCCCACTCGCACGTTATAATTTCGGGATGGGGATTCGGGATCTTAAAAAAAAGTACCCTAAGTTACTCCTTATTACATCAACTTCCTGGCAATAAAAGTTCCGTAAAAATCGGTCCCGCCATTTCAGAGATTACTCGGAACAAAAAGACAGACAAAAATAGTAAAAAATGTTATCTTGGTGCATGAACCGTACACATATCCATATGCGTGTAGTAAAAAACGGTTATTTCAATATAACACACAGACACTCCAATGTTATTTATTTATATAGATAATGACTAGGATAATAAAATCTATCATAACGCTGGCATTAACGACGACATGCCAACATTGATTTACAAGTTACAACACACGCGGAAGCGCTACAAGTGTGTGATGTCACGTGCGACTATATGTATGTCTGTGTGAGAGGCGCTGCTGAGAGGTTTTGTTCTGTGACTTATTCGAGTTGCTGTTGAAAAGACATTGATCTTGTTTAATATTTTTATAATTAAAGAAATAAAAGATAAGTGTAACCTTAAGATACGTATACTGTATTCAGATAAAAATCATTTAATGAAAGTAATAAAATGACTTAGTAAAAAACTATACAGGTACAAGAAATGTTATTGATATATTAAAAAAACATATTAGTACTGATGGATAAAGGCTTGTCTCTCAAGGAGACAGGCAAAACTTATAAGTTCTGAAATGATTTCGGATCAAATAAATATATTTGCATTCTATTATAGAATTTTTTCGCTTATGACTAATAATGTTATCCGTATTTTATACCTAAAAGTTGGAGGCGGGTTCTATTCCCAGACACGTACATTATCTCGTCTACCCGTAAGGTAGTCGAATTTTCGGTTTAATTGTTGCGTTAATGTATTGCTTAGAAAGTTCTAGAAACATAGATTCGTTCGATTCTCGGTCTGGTTACAATCTTGATGGCTTCATTCGGTAATATCTTCAGGAATTTTCTCCCGAGTCGAAAATAGTTACGCTTTATGTATATAAACTCTTAGTTTACCTGTTAATCATTTTAATATAAGTCAGAACGCGTCGTATCGCGTGACACGCTAAAATACCGCTGCGCCAGTATAGTATTTCATTTATGAGGGTAGTCGTTTAATTTACGTTTTTCTTTAAACGGAGGTTAGTTTTTGCATTCAGGACGCTCCACATGTTGCGGAACAAGTACACAGCCTTGTTTATTTCTGAAAATAAAACTGTTTGTTAATGTACCGCGGAAACACGCCATGGAATACTTAAATAGGTTCAATTAAGTTTAAATTTCAAGGCTTATGTTATAAGGCAGTTTTTAATAATTGTTATTGAAATTTTTTATTGGTAAAGCGAATTAGATGAGATCTCTATCCTTATGTATCTATCAATTTGTTATATTTTAAATTATTATATTTTACGTGAAACTTAGGCGTTTCTTACTAAGAATAGGTTTGTTGTAAATCTGTACGCGGTAGAAGTAGGAGCGAGAGGTATAACAGCCAAATCTCTCTACAACCTGCTAAAAGACTTAGGCCTGTCAAGAACTAACATCAGTTCATTCTTGTAACGTGCGTCGAAGGCAGCCCTAGTAGATTCGTTTAAAATTTGGTTAGGTACAGAGAGGAGCTTGGACAGTGGAGATGAGCGTTTAACGCGCATTAGATAGGGGTCCCTTAAACCTACACCTGGGTCGCCAGTCCCAGGCATTGTTTAAGCTCCTCTCCCTGCAACGCGATGGATCCGGCAGCGCACGGTGAATCCATGGAAAGCTGAGAGCTTTCGTCTCATTATATACAAACAATGAATATTGTAGCCGTCCCGCACTACACGCTGCTTATAAAACCTCATAATCATTGTCCTCCAATGACTCTATTATAGTTAAAAAAAGACATTTAACCTGCCTTAAAATATATTCATAAACATAGCCTTGGAGATGTCAGTCACATAAAGAAATGCTTTATAGAATACGGTGTTATACTCAGTTACTAAAAACTTCAATATTGGGCGAGCTCAGAAATATCTAAAAACATTAAATTAGTATCATGAGGCGTATAGGGACGCTAACGATGAGTTTTGCGATAAAAACCCGAAGTGTTTATTGCATTTAAATTTTTACTATCATTTGGCAAGATCTATATAGAATGAATGAACCAAAAGCCGGCTTCCTCGCTGTCGGTAATTTTAATTCCAACACTGTTCACTCCTATTCTTCTCTTGGATCAATAATTGAGAAAAAATTCTATAGGCCCTAAGTGGAAATATGACTGCGGGTAGTTTTATATTACAAAGATCGATCACGTAGCGTTCATTATATTCAGATACGTAACATGTTATAAGGCAGCGGGTAGTCATGCTAATGACTTCACCTCCACTACATCTGGATAAGACTGCAGTAAGGCTGCGGTCACACGGGCTTCAGCAGTATGCATATTAATGTACGGTCGGGCCTTAATTATAGTACGACAATGACATAGAAGGAAAAAAATAAAAATAAGGAAAATAGGGAGGAAGTGTTGCTATAAATATAATAGTGAGGCTTTTTAACCTTCCTCTACCCACATGTAACCTTCAAATAAGGAAACACGTTTCTCCTAACACGTGGGCTCGAAAGTTTTAGTGTATATTTTTCACTATAATTTGCAATTAACATAAAAATAGCCCTAAAGACAAAAAAAAAACAAATTTAAATTAACAACTGATATAAAATTTGTTCTTTATACTTTTAACTTGGTTTTAAACACCACTACTGCGGACATCAATCATCAGGCACTACTCGTTTTTTCATTAATCTGTTACCATCTATTTATTAAACAGAATATGATTTGATTCAGAAAACCTTTTTTTTGACTAAACAATAAAAGGTATATTAAAAAATATTAGTTTTAACATATTAAACTAGTTTTTGCATGCGAATTCCTCCTCGCCGTGTTTGAATCTCATCCACAATAAAACTATTATTTCTGGACCTTTATTACAAACAAATGTAAACATAATGTGTCACTATAGTATAACACAAAAAAATCTAACGAGTCTAATAAAAGGTTCATTAAGAATGAAGATAGCAATTGATACTATCGATAGTTGATACTCATACAAAGTACTGCCACTCCAATACTACTAGGTGTCGCGTTAAATCCAAGCTAGCCTTGAATATTGTACTAGTGAGCAAAATTTACTTGACACATTTGTAAAACATTACAAAAATAACCTGTAGGTCTGACCAGACTAACACGTGGAAAAAGTACATAGGTAGTAAGAATTCTCCTACATTCCAAGTCATGTTATATTTTTCGTATAATTCTATAAAGCAAACGGCATCTGCTATATAATTAATTTTCGTTTTGATAACAAACAAAGTAATACGTGAATTACATGCATATGTAACGTGTGTAATCCTCTGTGATTGTTGAACTATATTCACCCTAGCCACCCTCGTGTTCCACCTGTCACCCGTCACCCGTCAGCCGTCACCCCTCACCCTCCGCACGTGTTACAGTCTTAATGTAGTTACGCTAGCGGAAACACGTCTCGGTGAAAACAATACACAGCTCACAACAAACAAATAATAGAATATATAAGTGCTCTTATTATATTAGAACATTCACTATAAACATAAATGTTGGCGTCGGTGATATCCTTCGTTTTCGTGATCTATCTCGTTGTGTTAATAGTTTTAGTATTTCCACTGTCGAAATATAAAAATCGACCGTTCTAACAGAATTTAAATAATAAAAAAAAAAATTGCTCGGAATCTTTACCATATATATTAAAAAGGCGAATTTTTTAGCCAGCCGTATAATAGGAGGTTTATGGAAACAAAAGAATTTGACTCAACAAATTATTAGTTTTCTCGAAGTTATACGTAAACCGATATAAACATTGAGAAGTTGTTGCGAATCCCATAACCGAAAACCCTTCACGATTCTTCGTTACGAGCAACGATGCCTCCCGCTGGACGCGGCAGACATGGTGTTGAAGGTGAAGGTCAGACTCAAATACTCGCAGAACCACATCGTCTGGCTCTTCAAGCGAGTAAGTCATGGAAGTCTTTGCGAATACGGTTTTAATTTATGGACATTTATCCGTATTTTGTTCTTATGTAAATGTTATCTAGTGACGAACAAGTATGTATGTTTTGTGCAGACTTTAGTTTTGTTATTGGACCATCAAGTTATTGGTGATCCTTTTTTCGACAGCGACTTATTTTAGTTCTGATGACTGGTGTGTTCAACGAGGCTAATTACTTGAAGACATGGAATTATTTTATAAATAAAATAAGTAGTAAAATATTTCTATATTATGAAACATATTTTGTAGTGTTAAATTGGGCATGTTATAAGAACAGTGTAGTGACTTATGTAAAATAAATCTCATAACAAGATCATAGACTGTGGAAGATATTAACACGCCGCCGTCACACACGCATGTTGTAAAACATTTGCTACTTTACAAAACACGCGCGTGGAAAATAAAATAAAAACACTAATTACCTTAACTGCTAAGTGTCGGAGAGATTATATTAAATCGATATAAGGAAGTTGAGTTATTGGTAATGTACAACAGAAATAACTACTTTCTTACAATTACTTGGAGTAATATCCATTTTGATCAGAGATTAATGAACCTTAGCGTAATTTCCAGGCTAGTCCCATATGAACATGCTGGAGGATGCCGATTAGTATGTTTATATGTTAGTTCCATTGTAAACGTTGATTGCCACCCAGGGCCGCGGTCTGACAGGTCTCAAGAACTTGGGCAACACCTGCTACATGAACTCTATAATCCAGTGTCTCAACAACACAGCCATCCTCGTCACGTACTTCTGTAACGGACAGTACCTCGAACACGTCAACAGGTAATGTATAATATTCAGCACCCACTGTAGTAACGATATGGAAAAATCTAATACAATTTGTTTAACAAATTTTCTCTTCCTCACAACTTCCTGTTTGACGTCTCACAACACCTTGCATTGTTTAAATTAAATTGTCTTATCTTTCTTTAACATCGTTGTCTGATGGTGAAAGTTCCTTCTAAGACAAAGGAAGAGTTGTTAAAATAAAATGTCTCGAAAAATATAAATGATATAGAAACTTAAGGTAGATGAATATTTTCTGTCCGAGAGCGCACACTTCTCGTATCTTTCGCATAAATACATAAGTTTGTTTTTTGTGATGGTCACATATGTATTGTGATGAATGAAACAAATATTATTGGGATTACTACGCGTATTTTATTTATTTTTAAAAACCGTGATCGCGGTTGCTGCAGAGTAACCGAAACGTCGGGAGTTTGTAGTTTATATTAGTATATATTAGTTATATAATATATTAATATATTAGTTTCAATTAAATGAATACTCGCGAAAGTCTTAGATCTCATCATGTCACTGTGATAGTTAACAAAAACATTATATTATATGTCAAAGAGGAATGTAGACCTTTTTTTTTACAGAAAATTAAGTTCATATCCCTGTTCTATTAACATGAAACAATATGAAGGCCTACAATATGTGATTACTTTCAGATCTCATAGCACCAGAGGCGCGATCGCTGAAGAGTTGGCGGCTGTGGTGCGGGCGTTGTGGTCGGGGCAATACAGGTTCATAGCGGCGAAGGATCTGAGGGTGAGCGGGAAATTTATTACCGATATATATTTAATGTCATTACTACGAAATACAAATAACCTGAGTGTTTTGTGGCCCTACTCAAATGTTACTTCATACAATATATAACCTCTATACCATATTCTTCAACTACGAGGATTTTTTTTTATTAATTAATATTTTTATACTGTAGTCTAAGCTACATCACTGGAAAGTTACATGAAAATCAGTTCATTTGCCTCGCCTGAAAGAGCAACAAATATCACATTCCGACATTCTCACTAACTCTCGTTTTCGTCACGTTGGGATTAAGATTATAAATAGGCTCCTTAATTCTTGACCAAAGCATTTGGCCGCAACAACTTTCACGTAGAACGTAAAACGTTTCAAGTACTCTTGAGCTGTCTTCGTCTTCTTTAACATCTCTGCCCACCATCCCGTTATAGAGCGAGGTGGGTAAACACCAGCGCTCTTTCCGCGGCAACGAGCAGCAGGACTCGCACGAGTTCCTAACCATCCTGATGGACTGGCTTCATCTCGACCTTCAGTTCACCATCAAACCACCACACAAGGTACAAACACACATAGTCGGTTAAAGCAGTCTACGTTACTCATTTCTCAGTTAAACCTGAACACGTGGTCAGTTTAGCAGTAAGTGGTTACTTTAATACCCTTGTCAATGTCACCGCCACCCTCAGCATCGTGAGTATATCATGTGTTTTCCGTCCTTCCTGATGGGTCACGTGCCCTTCGGCCTTTGAACTTTTGCTTATATAAATGAAATAATATCTTCCAATACATAACAGGTCGTTTCTAGCGTTTTTTTGTCTGACTGACTTTATATTAATACTTCCTCTAGGAAACCCTGGGAGCGTCCGAGCGCGCCTGGCACGAGTACACCAAGTCTAAGGAGAGTCTCGTCCTGCGTCTGTTCTACGGTCAGATACGTTCCACAGTACGCTGTACGGTGTGTCGCGCAAGTTCACCGACATACGACTCCTTCTCCAATCTATCGCTGGAACTGCCGCCGGCCGCCGCCAGGTGTACGCTCGCGGTGAGACAATATACACAAGAACCGCGCTGACGTCCAAAACACTCGACACATGATTTCCTATAAAAATACTTCAAGCCTCGATACAAGCCGTCGAACTGTTTGCGGAGCTTTATAAGTGAACCGCTAACCGTGGACATGGGAACTCTCCCTGTGTGGTCCCACGATACAAAGATGTGTTTTTTGTAGTTCTACAAATCACGCTTAAAATATCCCACCCACATCAAAACATCAATAATAAAGAAATAAGTGTTATCTTCAAATTTATCTTGTCCTGTAATTGTCCCAGGATTGTCTGAAGCTCTACCTGAACGGTGAAACGATACCAGGTTGGAACTGTCCCAACTGCAAAGAGAAGAGAGATGCCGTCAAGAAGCTGGACATCTCCCGCCTGCCGCCCGTGCTCGTCATACACTTCAAGAGGTTCTACGTGGACCCCAAGGAATATATGTGCAACGCGTACAGGAAGAAGCAGACCTACATCGACTTCCCCCTCGAAGACCTGGACATGAGGCAGTTCTCGTTGCACTGTCCCGGGAACCCCATATATAATCTGTACGCTGTGTCCAACCACTACGGAACCATGGAGGGCGGACACTATACAGCCTACTGTAAAAGTAGCGTTTACGGCAAGTGAGTACACACTGAATCATGTTTATGAAACTGTCGACCACTGTACAAATAAGTATTTAATTAAATTTTTCATAATATATAAGTTTTTGTCACAGCCCACTCCCAAGTTGTCCCTATATTTCCACCTCAGTGTTCCTCATGTAAGCCCGCTTTTCTCCAGATGGTACAAATTCGACGACCACCTCGTGTCGGAGATGTCGTCAGGCGAGGTCCGCTCTTCCGCCGCCTACATCCTGTTCTACTCGGCCTGTAAGCCTTCCTGAGACTGAGGAACTCGGTCAGGACTGGCGACTGTGATGCTACGTCACATCCTGTACTAGAGACAGAGAACCGCTAAGGTCTTCAACAAACTAGAAGCGGTCATTCCCCAGTCTTTTATACTGAACACGACTCATATATACTTGTACAATATTAAAATTTTCCTTACTACCAGAACTTACTATACATCTATATTAAAAAAAAACCGTCAGAAACCTGTGTTCCTGTAACTTGATGTAACTAAACATAAAAGGAAGGTAGTTTGGTGTTCCACTTCTAGTGTAAAACATTTAAAACAGTATTTTTGTTTATCAGATTTACAAAATGAAATTAGTTATACTTAAAATTTATAATTAAATTCGCCTCTAGCATTTAAATGTATTTTCGTTTGATCATAAAATATTTGATCGGCAACCTACCATGTTGTGATTTGATGTAACACATAGCTCCTAAGTTGATCGTGACCGCCTCTAATATTATATGAAAATATAAATATTTAGTTGCTGTGAGAGAAAATTACGACTGTGAGTGGACGGCGTCATCACTATATTTAGTATAGTGAGAGCATACACTATGTAGCAGACATTACTCAGACTAATGTCAATTTACCACAGAAACCCACGTTATATTACAATCTAAATCCGCATAATTTATTTTTTCATCTCAGTTTTGCCACAGACTCTGAAATGTATTGCTATAAAAATTCCAATAGCTACATGAACGTGTCCAGATTGATTGCATCGACTCTACCGGCGAAGGTAGTGATTGTCTTCCTGGTATATACATATACATAATGTACAAAGCTACATGTGACACCATAACTTATTTAATTAGTTAAGTTTTGTGCGAACGTTGAAATGAAAGACTGAATAGAGTGGTAAAGTTAGATCACTTGTATTTCAAATTCAACAAGTATCTCAAACAAAGCATAATTTTAACTTCATATTAATGTTTAACGAATATCTGTGCCTAAACTGATCCAGGTGACTCTGGTGCCGTCGCTAGGTTATTCATTTCAATGGAAAAAGATGAGAAATATTTTTGTTTATAAATATTGTTCTATGAATAAATGTACATACATACTTAAACATTGATAATTACTGTGTAAATGTAAGACAAAATTTATTAAATTCTTTGTTATTACAAAATTCTGTTTATTTATAGAAGTTTCCCAATCGCTGTGACTGTTTTCTATAAGAAAACAAAATTCAATTTATTAAAATTACTCATAAACAGAAGCCCTTACACTGAAATCACCCACAATATTAATTACTGGTCTGCTTGTTGAAAGTTTTACAAAAAAGTCCCATCAAATAAAATGCTGAAAATTTAAACAAATTATGCTTTTAATATAAACGCACTCAACTCTGTGTGTAACACTTCTAAACACCTGCGACGACTTCAACTTCTGTAAATCCTCGAATCCCATTTTAATATTCACCTGAATGTGCCGTTCATGAGCATGTTCATATCAATCAACATGTCTTCATCACTCCCCTCATCCTCTTCCGTATTATCAATTTTACCTTAAATAAAAATATATATTCATTTGCAGTTGCAATAAAAGAATAATAAGACAACATCTATTTTTAATAAAGTAAGGATGAAAATAATAGCTTTAAAGTAGTTGTACCATAATCCATGTTTGAAATTCCTAAATTTAGCTCTTCATCATTGCACATTGCCTCGTCATTCAGATCCTCCTGCAGCAAGTTATCATCTAAGATGGGTTTTTTGCCAGAATTATAATTTTGCATTAAATTTAAAGCTGATGAAGAACTCGACTCCACTTCTCCGTCTTTGCTTTTGTTGTTGTCTTTTTTATTTGTATTAATGTTTAATTTTGCTTTCAAACTCTCTAGGTGCAACCTTTCAATCTTAAAAATAGGTTGTGAGTTTTTAATATGATTAAACAATCGTTACTACATAGTTCCTAGGAAGGTGATTTCCAAAAAAACTACATAGTATGGAACAGATTATTATAGAACTTACTACAATTTGAAATGTGTATATAATATGAACTACCTGTAGTGAATTACGTTGGTTTTTTATTTTTGCCAGAGCATCTATAATCCATTTTTTTTCGGCAAGCAGTTGAACCTCCTCTGAAATACGATACCCCAATTTCTGATATACGTTGTGATGTGTCATTTTTACAAAAGTAATTTAAGAAAAGAGTGTGATATCATCAATATATATTCATTGATCATTTATAAAAGAAAAACAACATGCTACAACCATTGAACAAAGATAATACTCTTTATGTCAACTTTGACAGTACAGTAGGGTGAGTATAGTATCAAGGATCTAATTCCTGCTAGCGGACATTTCAAATATTTTTATTTGTTTTAAGTTGTATGACTGTTAATATTTCTTGATATATTTTCAAAGCACGAGTGATCATTTGTTTTAGTACAAAAAATACTTTACAAAGTTTCTTAAAAGGTAGAGGCAGCATTGAAATATTAAAAATTTTGTTACTGACAACACTGTTCACTTTTTATTTAGGTACTTATTTGATGTTTTGACTTATGTATTTTTATGACAATCGTACGCCGTAGTCCGTAGACTAATTACAAACATTGAAATACAATTTATAAGACCCAAGTAAAAATGTCCTCAGCAGTCCAATCATATGGGGGAGATGTTAATTTTGATAGAAGACTAATAGAACGAATAATATTAGATTTAGGTAAGATTACCTTATATCCAACAAAATAATCTTGTTGATTATTACGAAATATGTTTGCTGGTCAGTACATGTCTAAAAAATGCAATTTGCCTGCTGTTTCGTATTGTTTTAATTAGTTATGAATGTAACAATTTGATGTTATAGCGGAGACTTTTGAGATCAGGGTTGTGTTTGAACATCAGACAGCGATGCTAGCGGGAGCTTTCGCCCTAGCCGGAGGTCTGGTCGGAGGGTTCACAGGAGGGAAGATGGGAGCAGCAGTGGGAGCGGGCATCGGAGGAGCTGCGGGGCTCGGAGTCTCGAGTAAGTTAGAAATTATTAATTGAATGTACAGTTCTTCATAGTTTCATTTCTTCTTTATCTTATATTCTATAACAACAGCAATTGATACGAAACATCTCTTTTTATATTATAAGATCTACTACCTTTTTATCCTCTTTTATTCTATAAAGCTAATTCTAGAAGAAATTTGTTGTTACTTTTATAATCACTGAATAATTTAAATTAATAACTTTAAATAAATGATGTAGAGTAATTAAATTAAATGATTTCATTATTTTCAGAAGCCATATCTTTAGAAGATATCTGGAACAAAGTTAAAGATAAATTAGAGGAACTTTTTTACATTGTAGTGAACTTCTTACGACGCTTCGACTACACAGACTATGAAAGAGCTTACTACATATTAATGGCTTGCGCTACAAGCCGTAGGGAACTAGTAATGACTATTATTGAGTTTATTGCAGATAAATTGAAACGAGAAGTCCTCTCTAGCATTCAACCCTAAGAAATATAATCTACAAGCATGCTCCGTCCTAGGTAAAATTTGTGATCTCAACATAGGGTGCCTTACCAGAAACATTATGTAGTACTTGATAAATAAAATGTAAAAAATATTATATGTAAGTTTTACACCAAATTATTTGTCAATAATGTTTTTTTTTCATGATATTTGGTTTTTTTATTCTGACATCTGGTGTGCTAATTAAAACACGACGTATATTGTAAGATTATATAAAGTGTATATATTTATTTATTATCTGTGTTTTATTTACAATTCTCTCTTATATTTCTTGCATGGTCGAGGCGGCCTGGAGGTTAAAGGCCCGCCTCTCGTGCATGAGGACGCGGGTTCGATACCTGGCAAGTACCAATGTTATTTTTCCGAGTCATATGTACTTTCTAAGAGTATTTAGACACCACTGACGGACGGTGAAGGAAAACATCGTGAGGCAACCTGGACTTATAATTTGAAATTATAAGTTTGAAATCACCAACCCGTCTTGAGCGAGCGTGGTGATTAATGCTCTAACCTTCTCCATGTGAGAAGAGGCCTTTGTTCAGCAGTGGGCTCCGGTAAGCTGATGATGATGAGGATAAAAATAAAAAACAAATGTGTTTTAATTTCATTTATTCACCGTCGGCACACCGCTGTGAGATCTAAAAGGCGTCTCCTGTTCAACGTTTACTCTACACACGACTACTATGTAGTCTTCTAGGAATTATTGTCTCAAACAAACATCTATATCATTTTAATATATAATCACTAGCCATGATACTCTATAGGAATGTCTATTTGTTCATATCTTTGTCTACAGCTAATTCTTCCATTAAGTGTATTGAAGCTATAAGAAGAGGTGCCGCGTGAGAATAATAGCCGTTCTGAATAAGTACATTCGTAGTGCGTCTTGAGAATATTATTTCTTAATTATATATATATAAATATAACACAAACCAACACGTAGATAAATAACACAGTAAAGACATAAGACAAGTTTCAATATTAGTAGAGCCTAGCCGTGGTCTAGTACAAGCTCAAACATTCGCTGGCTCGACCGGGGAAGTACCACCCTCGCACAGATCGGCGTAAAGTAGCCTTTAATGGCTGCGTTTCATCCGATGAGTGAGAGAGAAGGTTGCCCTCTCTCTTCTCTCCCTCTCCAACAACAGTTACTACCTAACTGTTGTGGGAGAGGGTTAGAGTAGAGTTACTACCTAACATCAAGTGGGCCGTGTGCTCGTTGGCCGCCTCTAACATAAATAAACATAATAATACTATTTACGACACAATTTAAGCGAGTTCTAGTTGTAGTTCTAGGCGTAATTCTAGTTCTAGTTGTAGTTCTAGTTTCCTACTACATATAACTATAGTATTTGAGTTAGATCACTGGGACAAGTCGTCACTTAGTGAAAGTAATTATGAATACTATCCCTCGGTAATGCAGAATTTCTACGACCTTCAAACCTACACATTTTTTTCCCTTTCTATTTCTACATTTTACTTTAGATCCTAGACGGGGAGTCTGAGTCTGGGAGCACTGTCAGTTTCAGACTCCATCGCCTCGCAGTAAATATTAAAATTAAAATGAAATATATTAATTTTAGGAACTATGATTCAGTATATCTTGCAATCCGCGCGAGGATCGAAGATTTATATCCCGTAACTAGTGTCGTATGACCAAAATAAAAATAATGAAATACAGTTTGCACGGAAATAGTTGCTAACACCGGAGTTCGGTGTTTGAAAAAACAATCATAAAAATGTACATCCTAATGGCCGGTTGCTTCTCGGCGCTCAACGGCGACAGGAAATCATAAAATTACAAGTGCAAACTGTGCTTCTCGCTGATTCACTTCTCCTCCTCCAGAGCCGTCTTCAGTTCCATGGCCAGCTTGTAGCCGAGCTCCGGCCGGCGGTCGCGACCCTCCACCATCGCCAACACCTGCAGCATCACACACGGGGTTACCTCTGGGAACCGCAGGATGTGTATGAAACTATCCTGTGGTGTCTTTAAATAAGTTAGTGTTTTAGTGATTTCTACTTAATATAAGTGATTTTGTTTGATTTTTTAAAAATTCTACATTACGTCCGAATCAATCCAAGGCTTCGTCCTGATGGAGAGTTTTTTTTGTTTCCTCGGACACCAGGATGAGAGTCTACACACCTGATTAGAGTCTACTATGACGCCGTTGTTGGAGACGATGGTGTCCTTGGTTCGCTCGATGTCAGCGAGTTCCACGCCTCGCGACGCGTCGTCCACGAGCACCGAGCGGTAGCCAATGGCTAGAGCATCGGCTATAGTTGCCCCTGCACAGATGTATCTTTATGAATTTAGAGACGCCACCTAAGCTGTATAAAACATATCTTTTCATTCTTTGGCTGTAGTAGTTACGGCCGATATTACGTCATTTGAATGACGGAGCTATGGTCCAAAAACAGAAAACCGCTTCCCTATGGATAAGGTTGTTTATCACTGGCGCATACTTTCGTATTAGGGATTTTTCCTTGTAGTCAAATACTATATATTCTTCCGTATTCCTGCAGGATCTTGGAATGAATGGGCGAGAATATATATCTATAGCATTGCGATCTGTTTGTTCATTTGTCTTATTGTGAGGGAGTATATGGAGTAAAACCTTTTGATCAGGATGACGCTTCATACAGCAGCTGTTGTAATACTAACCAACGCACACATCATAAGCCAGGCCGCAGATGTAAATGTCGGTGATGTTCCTCTCCCTGAGTTGAGTGCTGAGGCTTGTCTTTGTCAACTTCTTGTTGTCCCAAAACACCGAGTACGAGTCCACCTCAGGGTTGGTACCCTTGTATACCATCACGGCTCCTTCTACAACCTATAGGATAATCATCTAAATTCTGCATATTTTTTTGAAATGAACCCTCGTTTCTTCATAAGTCTCCTGAACTTTTCTTATCAGATCGATTAAAATTTATTCTACTGAACTAAATCGTCAATATTATTAATATAATAACCAAACCAGTTTCAAAGAAGCCCAAGGAGTTTTATTTGTTTCGATAATGTTCAAACCATAAATTTTATTATTAATTTAATTTCTTTATGTATGTTTTTTTTAACACGAAAAGGGAGGTCCCTAATCCCGTTGCTGCCCTTCTTTTTCCCTACCTTCAGATCCTTATGCAACTCCGCACCCCAAGTATCCTGGACACAATGCCGTGGCCACAACCTCTGTTTCATCGGTGGAGGGCCAGCGAACACCACCGTGTCGTAGGCCTGCGCTTTGTCTGCCGACACCTACCATATAGAAGACGGTTCATAACTCAGTCTTCTCCAAACACCTTCAAGGTTAAATGAAACTAATATTGTTCGGATATACTACGCGTGCTTTATTTCTTATTAAAGCAACATACTCCCGACGTTGCGGTTACTTTACATGAACCGTGGTCACGGGCAGACCTTCAAGGTTAGATGTAAAGCAGTTGAGCTGGGTCGTCAGTGTGTATGAAATGGATTTTGGATATAATGTAACTGACCTGTGGACATTTCATCTATAGGGATAAAAAAGATATTTTAACTTTAAAGGACGGTAGGATGGGATTAAATTACATAAAATACAGTGCTGACGAATATATATACATATATATATATATACCTATTATTCGTCTATTGTATGAGGACATATTTTCTGACTGGTCCTTGCGATAATATGTCATAGTTAGTACTCTGCTGTTATAATTATGATACTCTGTGAACTCCGCGAGTCCAA
Source organism: Danaus plexippus (assembly GCF_018135715.1). Lineage (NCBI taxonomy): Eukaryota > Metazoa > Arthropoda > Insecta > Lepidoptera > Nymphalidae > Danaus > Danaus plexippus. Next base: position 6,512,546 of record NC_083550.1, on the reverse strand, counting down.
TAAGAAGGTTTCCTAAAGACGCAAGTGATCGATGCCGACGTCACTCGGTACCAACTTGTTACGTAATGCCCATGTTTTTTATCGTCTTCTTTTACCTGCGGCTTGTTTATCCGTGGTTGCAGCACGTTTACGTAATAAACATTATTTATATCGCATTATATAAATTACAATATGTATGTAGTTTCTTCTTTGTGTTTTTCCTAAGTTATATCTAATTATTAATTTGATTTTAAAGTTCTGGTTTAAGAATACGTTTACTATTTTTTCCGTGGCCCCAATGCGGCGTTATTCCCGGCACAAAATTAACCAAAGGTTTCATTAAAACTTTATTGTAATCTCATATATTAGAAAGTATTATATATAATATAATTCCCGTCACTGTTTTTTATTCAAGGCTATTGTTATTAGTAAGTTATAAATGTTATGTTTCAGTTTGTCCATGATGAAGTCAATAGCCTATCTGAATATTTTTCATTATAAATATGTTTTTAATACATAGCATAAAACAATAAAAAAATCATACAATCCTTCAAACATATCTCAACTCTACGAACAAGCTAGCTCTAACACTCACCATTATATAGAGCCTTAATATAATAGACATGAGTCCTGAAGTTAACTGGTCGATAGTCCTTGTAGTGTGACGGTACTCACCGGACTGGAGGGATGGAGCTCCCTCATGTGAACATTGTCGATGTACGATACGTGGTCCGGGGGGTGCCAGTCCAGGGAATAGAACACGCAGTCGAATGGAACAGTTGACAGCAACCAATTGATGGGCTCCACGACCTACAGCAGAGGAGCTTGAAAATATATCGAGCGGCCTTGATTTGTTAAAGTTAAACGATGAAAAGTCCCAGCGCGTGTATTGGTGAGCTACCTGCAGGGATTTCCCCGTTTTTTAAACTATCGCCTGTCCTGGTATACGATGCTTATAGTGTTTATTTGTGTTATTCTAAATGTGAAAATTCTCTAAAACTACCAATAAAATTAGAGCCAAAACATGGGCAAATAAAATATAAAATCTCGTCTTGTTAATACGCCGAAATATCATTGCTTAAAAGCAGTTTTAAACAGAGTATATTTTTCTTTTACGATATATAGACAGCAAACTGCTGACATGTCTTACATTAGGAAACTTCTAGTAGAAACAAATATATATTAAAGTATTACTGTAACCGCTCCCAGCAATGTACGGTTCATGAATCACAGAGCTGACAACAAACGAGCTCCGCGATACACTCAGTGATCACACAAAGTAATTCAGATACTGATGGAGCCTTTATAATAGGTTTATTGATACAAGCGACTTCCGGTTCAAGCAAAATCGGTTAAACAAATTACAATCAGCACTAAATACGTATGAAAAGACATAAGCAAGAGTATGCCGGGTTTTTTGTTCAATTTTTTATTTTTATTAGGCCCACGTTTCAGTTACTTCACAGCTCCCGTGCTCACTGGAGAACGAGACGGAAGTGTTTGTTAGAAAGTTTTATATTTTGTCATCTACCGCCAGTGATCTCTTAATTTTCAATCTCACAGCGATGGATGCATTTTAAGTCACTTTAACTTTGTCATCTAATATTTGAACCACAGTTAGGTTAGGATATACAATCATTAGTCAATCACCGCGGTTAGATTTGTCTCACTTTATCTGGTTGCATGATATCCGGTATACGGATTCGATTCTCGATTCTCTGTTGATAAATCGATTTAGCAAGGTGGGTTCTAATATTTCTCGTGGTTCACGCTATGGAAATACAAATAAATTTTGTTAGATTATCTTTAACAATAATTGCTTATCACTGATGTAACCTACTCCCAGTCTATTGATAACTTTAAGATAACTAGAAGTAAATTCACTTGTATTATAAAATATCGTTTCAATCAATACGGGATCCGTATAAATAGCAATTCTATAAAATTTACAATATTTAACATCCTATCTTATCGTTACTTGAACTCGTTTGACTTCACCTATAATTCATAATCCCTAGCAGAAGCGCAAGTAAAAGAGAAACATTCATTGATCGGTTCATAATTAACTGAGGACAGCAAAAAAAAACATAGAGCTTCACAACATACAAGTCAATATAAGTCATAGCTACTTATATTGATAAACACGTAAGATTTCATTGGATAAAATTACTATATCAAGATGCACTTCGGCTGTAATCAGAACTCCAATCAAGCAGGCCCTTCAGCGATAAACACTACATCGATAAACTAACTGGACTGTGCAATAATATGGAGCGATGTGAACATAATTGGTCAAGTCCTCATTGAAAAGCCAATTATCATTAGATTAGTTTCCAAGGACCATGTCTAATGACCGAATATTTGTTTGGTGCATTAAAACCAAACAAGCAGACCGCATTGCCCTAGTTTCTTAACCAATAGCACTTAATAACGAGTCCAAAGTCGATGGAGCACCAATTCTGTTACCGCATCCCCCGGTACCTGGCACCGCTGATAGCCTAATTGCTGTTTGCCACCTTTAGTGTGAATGCCATCAATCCGCCGCTAGCTGACAGACAGTTGTATTAGGGGAATTAATATGATCGTTCCTTATACGAGGGTTGCAATTTTAATGAATTGTTTTGTGACTGGCGTTTCTATTTCAAGGCTTTATTGTGTTTAAATTTTAATTGGTTTTGAATTTTTCTTGCATCTGTCTATACACGGCTGTTGTATTTTACCTTCATCGTTTTGGTAGACTCTGCTGGAAAGTACGACATCATAAATTTTCATTCTAATAAATATTTCTTTTACTTCATTAAAGTCTAAGGTAACTTCAGTGCGACATAAATACAGATGGTTTATCGCGACTTCGGCTGTTATATCTTGAGAATATATTATATAACTTGTATATAGTATGCAAAAAGTAAGTTACAAAATTATAATCTATGTTCTAATATTAACGGTCTTAAAACAGCCTTGACATTTACGAATTGTTGTGAAACAAACGTAAGATGGACTTTTCTGCCATAAAATATGCAGTAACATTCATATATACATTACAGCTCGAAGTACTGTCACTGTCACAGTAATTATTATAATATAAGCATCGTTTAAAATTGTCATGTACATAAGCTTGTCCTACTAGTGCATTAAGTAATATTGATTATTTGAAATACAAGAAAAACATAAAGTAATGTAAAAAGTCTACCAGAATTTCAAACTATCGTCCGTTACAAGTTTGACAGTTATTTAAAGAGGGAATTTAAATAACTGACAAACGACTCGCGACCCCGACTCGCGAATGTCAAATACAATGTGTTTTGACAAATGGGATTACATTTTTATTCATAAAAAAACCGTTCAATGACAATACTTTATTATTATTATTGTAAATTTACATTACCTTAATCATATTCGGCGACGTCTCCATTTAAGTTCGTAACAAAGAACCGGGTATATGGAATAACTTCATTTGAAGTTTTTTTACTACAATACATCGAGGTCATGGTTATCAACTTCATTATTTTGTAACGCAAACAATCGTTGTATTAACGGAACATATTAATTGTTTTCGTGTGAAATAAATTTTTTTTTTTTCACATACGTTCGGAATAATTCAAACATAGCTACAGTACGTTCACAAAAACCGATTAAAGTAATAAAAAGATTCCTATTCAGATCATCTACGTCATACAATCCATCGCACAGATAATTTCCCATTGATCAAACCGATGCGTAGTTACGCGGAATACGTGTACGTATGTGTTATTGATTTGTTAACCTATTTCAAATTAAACCTACTTGCAGCGCTTTTAATTTGTATGTTTTTTGTTGACTTTAATCCGTTATTTTTTTTTTCTTATTATGACATTTGTATTTTCGCGCCAAATATAACGGTGTACAAATGTATTTAATTATACTTTTTTTCGGATTTTTATATATGACATAAGTATTTCGAGGGTTTTGTTTTTTATCTAAAAATAAATTCGATGCGGGAAAGTTGTTCCGATTCCGCCATATAGACTCCGGTCACGAATATTTTCAATAATGCTGTATTGATAGTTTTGAGACGTTTACGAATATTTTTTTTATAATTTTCCGTCAAAGAACACACATATGAGTAAAAATATTTCAACTGGACATTTTCAGTTTTTTTTTAAGATTATATGTGTATGTTCTTTCTTTACTGCGATTGATTTAAATATATTGTCAATTATATAACATAATTCATTGAATTTTTTTTCATACACGTATTAAAATGACGTCCGGAGAACAAACACGTAATGACATGTCTGCAGTTTGTTCCAACTTGATAGGATCTGTACACTTGTTTTCCTACAGTGTTGATATTTTTAACTGTAGTTAAAGTTAGTGTCGTGAACACAGTTATGTCATTTGTCAAATTGTCAGTATATAATAATAGTCAGGCGATGGTTAACTCCTAATCTAACTCACCTCAGATCCGTCTTGTTGGGCGTTGCACTTGCTGATGTTGAGAGTACCGGAGATAAAATCATTTTGAACGTCGACTATGAGGAAGGCGCTCGTCGGACGCACTATCTGTTAGGTTGGACAGGATTGAGACCATTCTAAGATAAAATGGATGCTGGGATGAAAGATGATGAAGCTTTGAAACCATGTACAATATATAGCTCCCGTAATAAAACGTCAAATTATTCCTTCGTATGAATTCCAGGTCTGGATATAACAACTACCATGCGAAAAGAATATAATTCAAGGAAAATGCATTAAAATGCATGAGTATTTTCAGAGACAATTTTCCTCAATCATTGAAGTTTTTAAACAACCGACGAACGTTTGAAACGTCTAACTGTTATTATAGTTGGCGAATAAAAGGCCGGCATGTGATCAGTTAATATTGTTCAGAAAAATTATTCGGATCGATTTAAACTCAATACGAATGGTTTTGTTGATTAGCAACATGAAATTTTAGTCCTGAGTTTAACCTTGAAGACAATTACACATAATGATACATAAACATGAAGTAATCGATAAGCATATATGTAAATGGGTATGGCTTGTTAATTGATATCGTTTTTGCTACATACAACTTTAATCCAGTGGTTCCAGCAGAACGCGAACTCCTCGCGGTCGATGGCTCCGTCCCCGTTCCTGTCGAACACCTGGAACATGTGTCGGGTGCGCTCCTCGGACACCGGGTAGATGTGACCCTTGTCGTTACGGAACAGAGCCTTACAGATCAGCCGGAACTCTTCCAAGTTTAGCTGACCGTCCCTAGACAGAGAACGCGACGATTTTTTAATGATCGACTCAAACCAGCTCTAGATTAAGCAACGGGATCTCTAGGAGATTCTTTTCAACTAATTTCAGTTTGTTGCGATTTAAATATATACCTACTTAATAGAAATAGTAGATAGCTTTTTTAACGATCTTAACAAGGCTGATAAACAACCGATAAGAGACTTCAAAAAAGCTTGGATCTACGAGAATTATCTAATATCACGTTTGAATTGGCCTTTCCCAATTTATGATTTTAATAAAACCCTTTTGCCAAAGTTAGATGCATGCGTCATAAAGCTGTTAAAGTTGTGGCTCGGGCTCGCGCTGTCGGCTGATTCATTAACGTTATTCAGGGAGCGCAATAATTATGGGATGATTCTAAAAAGGCCGTCGGAGCTCTATAAACACCGAAGAGTTGCCAAGGGACGTATCCTGAGAAAATCCCCTGATGACGTCATGATGCCATGGAACGCTGAGAGGTTTCGTCTCATAAAGTCGACGTCACGTTAAAGCTCTGAGTTTCGTCACGCGAAGTATCATACATTGTGTATTGTTGTGTATATGTGTGTCCTCAAACACATTAAGCGCAGTATTACAGTAACGTAGCCTGTAGGTGGGGTTGGAGATGGTATCTATCAATATCAAGAGCTGTACCACCTAAATATAATAAGCTCGCTCCTGAGCTGTCTCTTAAGGAGGTTCTCGTCGTTATGAAAAGCGATTCTATATGCGATTATATTTTGTTCTTAACTTTTTTAAACCAACTTATTTGTTTTCAAGCAGTTTCCGTCGATCGTTTTCTGTTTGATAGTTTGATGTGATTCAATCACAACATCGTTTATTATTTCAGGATAGCTTTCTACATAAAGGTATAAATTAGTAGGAAAAAAAATCAACACATTAAATAATATTATATCGAGGAGTTACGCTTGTTTCGACGGGAGTTTGGAACTAAAATACGATTTATAATAAAAATGGGTTATTTGATTATTTATATATATATATATCTGTGTCTGTACGTATGGAATAAAAATATTAAAACAATTTATTTAACACACTTTCGAATGCTCCAACTACGATATTTTATTACGATACAAATATTTAATTGCGATTCTTATTTATGAAAATGTCTGTCTGTCTGTTTGAGTCGCGACAGCATTTTACCGAGTTTTGGACTCCATTTTTGTACATTTATTCAAATTTAATTCTACAAAACCAGAAGTATATATAAGTGAATCAAGGACATAAATTACGAAACATGTCCGTGCATGATTGAAGTTGCGAATTATTTCACAAACTTATAAACTACGATTGATGGTTTTACGAATGTTTAGAAGAAGAACATTTATTTCCTGTTAAAACTAATGTTGTCTTTTTTTAGTATTTCGTCAAAGCGACAACAATAAAATTATAAATTTAAAAAAGTTTAGGGAAGCTTATAGTAACTAATTGATTAACTATTATATTATAATAAGAAATTTGTTTTTATATTTGAAAATAATGAAAATTTGTAGCATTAATTATAGCAAAAAATATTAGCCAAATAAGAATTGCACGAAAAAATATCAATAAATAATACTGTTAAAAATTACTAGTTCAGAAAAAGTTGTCTTTTCAGTTTGCCTGTGGTCACTGGCTTTTCTGAATTCATAAACAAATGTTTATTAATATTAATTAATACTGTAATAAATATTTTGAATTAAATATGAATATTGAGATTTCTTGGACAACTTTAACGTAGTTCGCGTATAATGATATTAAGTTCGTCCCACTCACCCATCTTTATCAAATGTTTCGTAGCATGCATCCATATCGATCAAGCAAGAGTCTTCAACTGGGTATTCGTCAGCGACTTCCGACATCGTTGAGCGGAGCGGACTGAGCCTCCAGCTCGAGCCGCGCTCTCTTATAAAGCAATCCAACATTGTTGCGTGACCACTGAGTGTTTAAATAAACTGAAACTGAACCTTCGCGTAAAATACGTATAAAATGTAACAAAAACAAATCAGTGCACACTAAATTAAATTGACTATGGTCTATTTTATACATTTGATTGAAAAAATTTTAGTTTTAGTCAACTTTTCATTTAAAGAACTGTGAAATAAACCTTTTATATTTCATAACATTGGATCATATGAAGTTTACAAGACGTTAAGTGTTAAACTTCAGAGAGGTGTCATTTCGGTAACTCGTTCTGAAATTTAAAATAAAAATAATCTTTTGATTAATAATTTGAGCTTAAAATGTAATTAGTCTTATTCAATTTTTCAATCAACGATGTCTTCAATGGAGAACACTTATTTGGAAATCAGAAATTTCTTACAATATGTAAGAAGAAAAAAGTATATTTTTTAAATGATAATGATACTTTTTGTAATAATGGGTAATTTGGAATATTAAGAAGATATGTGTTTTTTTTAATAACCAACTGAAATAAAATATTCTCATGGTCTAAGAAATAAATGCTATTAAGAATAGAAACCGTAATTTAATATTGGTGTCTTTTAATGGTAACCATGTTGTTTGACAAGTGACATTATCAAAGTAATTTGAGTTTTGACAATAATAGCTTGCCGCTTGATCGCGGCGTTATTAAAATATCGTAGTTTAAGCAAATTCTGCTAAAAATATACAAGCATCAAATTCGATTGTAGTTTTCAAGTGACTGAATAGTATTTATTTAACAAATTTTTGGATAAGTATCTGGTTGCTTCCTTTTCTTTGAAACAAATTCGATATAAGTTTCTGGACAAGATGATTGAAAAATTGCACGGTTTGCAAGCTACGAATATTTCTCTAAATGACCGATTCACGTTACTGGCTACCACGGCACCCATCACCCGCATCGCGAGACCGCGGAGGCGGTCCTCGGGAATGTATTCCCTGAATCAAAACGCTAATCGCCTTCTGATTGAACAAATCGCACAACGTTTAGGACAACAGTCAAAGCGGGTAGGTATAGATTTGAAAGGTTAATAGATATAAAACTTAAGTACAATTAACTTACAAGTTCTTATCTGTTTATATCGCCTATGTTTATAAATTTAATGTAAATGTACAATTTTCTTCTTCACAGTAAAGTCAAATGTGAGATAAAATTTAATAATAAACGAACAACTTCGTTATCGTTCATTCGTTTATTTCTTGCTTCTCAATTAGGTTGTATGCCATCATTGTTAAATATAATATGAGTGTCTATATATGCAGTATGCTGTACAACAAAGACTAGGTTTGACTGGACTGCGTCGGTTTGGAAGTGAGAGTAATCTAGCTCGTCTGCCGAGATCCAATAGCATTAGCAATTTGAACCAAAACACCAAGAATAGATTGTCTTGGAGACAGTCGAATGGCAATATAAGGTAAGCTTATATGAGTTGTATAACAGAACAGACAAAATATATATAATGGCACTCTAATTATTTCTAAAAACATGTTAAAACATCTATATTGGAGTTGCATTACATTAGATTTATAATTTGTCTTGCTCGTTAAGTTTAATAATATCTATATTAAAAATATCTGACTTGAGTCAGAACAGTTTTAAGGGTATATTAACTGGTATTTGATATGCTAGAGGTTGCGGGTTCCAATCCTGTTGCGTTAATAAATTTTTCATTCTATTCACTAACTATAAGATCGTCCGTCTGTTTGTGGTTATTATTGCAACTAATTCATAATTTAAACTTAATGAATATTATTTTCAGTCGGTCATCATTCCGAAGCGCCTCCCCGAGTCCGTGGCGAGGCCGCGGTTTCCGTCGTCGTGGCGGAGGGATGGGACTCACGAGGGGAAGATTTAGGTACAGTAACCATTACGGTATCCCTACCACGAGTTCGCCGTGGCTACCTACATAAGAACAGCCTCCTGGTGTTCACACATTTATCTGTAAACTCTTCATATATATTGCATGTTTCAAACTAGTGTTAAGGGTACAGATGTCCTGTGAGTCTCAGGCTGTTATAGTTACTGGGATAAATTATTTGAAATACATTCAGACATATGAGATATGTCTTATTCTAGTTATCTGCTTGGTTTGATTATTTAAGCCTTTTATATATTTTAAACATTGCTAGGCACGGCAACATATTTCTACTCTCGTATTTCTAAACTGTTGGTTATCATAGAGGCCGCGGCGGTCGCCAGCAGCTAGTCGGTCGATTGCGCAACCAGCAGGGCAACCAGCAGGGCAGCCAAAGAGGGCGGGGCCGTGGCAGGGGGAGGGGCAGAGGAAGAGGCAGACCAGCCAATGGTAGGGTAGATTTTAAGTAATGTTACTACTATTGAGAGAATATCCTACTAGATCCTCCATGTTTTATGTTTTAAAATTATCTCAGATGTCTTTTTCATTCAAACAGATTATTTTGAATCATTAAGAACACTAATCATTATTAATCAAACATTATTTTTAAAAAATTCAACTTTTATATCAAATTGTTCTGACAATAATTTATTCGGTTGACCTGTTCCAGGTGCCCAAAACAAAAAACAGGTTCCGACAAAGGAGGAATTGGATCTTCAACTGGATCAGTACATGGCCAGCACTAAAACGGCTCTGGACAAAGAGTTGGACGAATATATGAAGACAGCCATGGAGGAATGATGTTGTTAGAATGGCATAACGGACAAAATGTGAAGTGCCCGGTTATATAGTATGGATACATTGACAGTTTGGAATAAGTTGATTCATTATGTGCTGTCACATTTTTGTTTCTCCAAGGAGTGCAGTGGATTTCAGTAGAATATAATAATTTGTGACCTCTGAGTTAATTAACTGTATCTTTTTTTCTAGATACATGTACACAGAGTGAGTTTTGTTCAGTGTTGCCCGCGACGTGAATATCGCTGTTGAGTTTAAATAGTCTGCCTGTTTCCTGTTCCTATTATTCTTATGAGGTTACTCGGTAACCAGTGAACACTTACTCTATCGTTTATAATTTACAAATGTTGTGTACTCATTTAAACTGACATACAATTGGGGTTTTTGTAATTATAATCAATATATATATATATAAACATATATATATATATAAATATAAATATATATGTATATCTATATATAAGCACATGTAATTAAATCATTTCATATTAACATTAATGCTCTATAACAAATGAGTCAGCCAGTTTCTACCCAAAAAGACCGATTCCGAATCTGGCTTCACTCGTATAATCAAAATCAAAGAGTTATTCGAGCTGAAATCTACTGCCGTCAAGACAATTGTAAATACATAGATGTTAGTGATTGAAGAGGTCCGTGTTTTAAATTAATATTTTTGTTATTTTTTGTTTGCTGGTGCGTTCTGTTCAGTCCAGATGAACAGTCTAGAATGCCCTTCACACATTCTCATTTGATTTTTGTTTATTGTATGTTAATTAAAATTTACTTTCACTCGTTGATTGAAATCTTCTTATATGACTTTGTTTTCTTCCAGTAACAATTAATCTGTAAAAGTCACTTCAGTTCCATCGAGGAATACATATATAAGGCACGGTTTTGACCATTTAAGTAAAATCTCACAGAAAATAAACAAGAAAGATAAACACAAGTGAATTATGTATTCTTAATGTGTTCATATAGGATTTTTATTTCAAATTTGTTAATAGAAAACATGTTTCTGTTTATTAAATTTATCTCGTTTCGTTGTCGTCACAGTTCCATCGGTTTTTGTATGTTAACATACATTACCTTTCATCAAATAAATCCATCCCCACATTCACAAGTGCCTCGGTAATAGTTGTGATAGGTGTAGATTTTTTTTCGATGTGTAAATAACTCGATTAAAGATTGTTGTTTGCTATTAAAATATCTCTTTTTGTAACTCATTTATTACTGTCCCTTATAATAACAGCAGACGGAGTTGCTTGTGTTACACACTATGAAAAATATAGCAAGTAGAGCATACTGTCGTTTTCAAGCAGAAAGGTTGTTCTTCCAGCTTGTGTTGTAATTTCAAAAGTGAAACAATTTTCTCATGCTGTAACTTTATAACTACGTTTTTAATATATATGTACTATATTTATATATATATGTCTTAATATTATTTTAATATTTGAAATGTATTTAAAAATGGGACTTGATACAAACGACAGCAGACACTCACGTTTATGGGTTGTGGAATGTAAAGAAGAACATCAAACAGAGGGTGAGGGAGTTTGAGGTAGTTGAAGAGAAAGTGGACGAGGGTGTCTCCATCAAGACCATATTCTAGATAGAGTGACATCTCATCCTAATATTGTGCAAATGAGATGGAGTGGATGAATAACCTAGACGCCTGTACCCGGACCTTCTGCTGACAACAAATCTAGACAGATACACCATTGAAGTGTCACGCTGTGGGGAACCTCCGACCACTGCCTGGTTAAATGTGTCGACATATCCTCCGCTAGGTCTTCATCATCAATGTTTGGACTGTCCCGTTCTAAACATGTTCAGTGCTACCCACATAACAGACGGGACGGCTGCGAAGGTCGAGACGAACTGTCTTGTCTTAGTTTTCCCAAATAAGACGTGAAGCCCCCGCTAGTCTCGATACGCTAACACCGGAATGCTTGGACCGAGTTGTCTGTCTAATTTAATAACCTACCTTCATATTATGTGTCAATTAATAACTTAAAATGTACAAATGTCAGCTACTGAAACAAGTAATGCTCATACCTACTCCCTATTTCCGGACCAACACACGTCATATTTTTCACACTAGCACTGTTTCATCCGTATAAGAGATAGTGTAAGTCAGAGACTCCTACAACTATAGGCTAACGTTAACAGACGCTGATCTCCCTTTGAAGAACAAAATTGGGCTTCGTACTAAGACGTTGGTAATATTTTGCAATGATTTTTTTCGAGAACAATCTTGATTGAAATCTAAGGACATCGTTTAACTTTAGAATCATAACAGATGTCCAGATGCGTGGATTGCTTTGTTTATATCTCATACATTTTTACCGTGAATATTTAAAGAGTAAGTGATATTTAAGATCAAGGAAGTAAATTTTATTACGATACCGAAGCACGCGTCTTCTTCCTCACGTCCGCCAAACTCGATGAATAGGTATAGTGAAAAGTGTAAGTGATAAGTGATAAATAAATTTAATGTCATCCGCCTGTTAAACAGATAAATATCTAGTCTAGTCTCTTTAAATATTTTTTAACATTCTACATTAATAAAAAAATAGCTCCAAAGGTAATGGTGATTAATTTAATTTTGTACTAATCTTTCAATAAACGATCGCACTGCAAATGGAGTCTGTGGAATTTATTGCTGTTATGTAATATTTCCATTCCAAAGATCAACACATTTTTACGTTGAAAGGATCGGAATAACGCTTTGGGATCATACACTGACAGGTACAAGGTACGGGTGTACCGAAAGGTCCAGAGAGACATTATTGAGTGATGCGAAGGCAGCGAACGGAACGCTATATTGGCGACTCAGGTCATTCATCCAGAGACAACCTCAGCAACCGAATGTCGGATCGAGTCGAGGTTTTTCTGGTTCGATAGCCCAGTTATCTGGGTGCTTTTTATAAAAAAAAAATGATCGGACCATCAATATTTAAATTTTAGGGCTGGAAAACAGAACCCATATCCGAACGCTGAGGTCGCTTCATTCAACTCGCATCGAGAGCTTCTTTTTTCGAGCGAAGTTAAAAAAAACGAAGTCCCATCTCCTAGTTAAGAACATTTGCTAATGACATATTGGTTTTAATTAATAATCGGTGTTAATGTAAGCCAGGTGTCTCTGGTTATTTTTATCACACTACACCCTTTGTTACAGATCAAAATCTATGACACGTAGCCAACTTACAAAACACTATTGTCTATTATAGTGATGTTTGCTCTTCGTAACTTAAAACAGAACACCTTCATAAATATGCTCGTTTGCTGAACCTGTGGTCAGCTCATAGAGAAACAGTGAAAGCATTAAACTACCTTTTATTAAAACATTTTTTTATGTGTGAATGGAACTAAAGAAATAACTACATACGTACGGAGTATTACAGTTTTATATTCATAAACCTTCACACAGCACTAAGCTCACAGAACTCGGGATGGCTGGAGTAATATGCTATATTTATAACAAGGAGTTATAATATGCTCTTGTGAGTGGAGGTGAGGGGTCACAATACTCTGTCTTAAAGGGTCATAACACTGTCAAAATAAGGTACCTGGTTTACTGAAAGTTCCTCAGACATTAATCGCTGTCATTGGTCAAGGTTAGCTTCAAATAGTTTCCAGTAAAACGGCGCTTCAATTATAAAGATGTTATCAAATTCCGTAACCGTAACCGTAACTAACAGATATCTATTCTATTAACAGCCGTAACTAAATCTATTGGATATTCGAAATAAGATTATATACGTTCTGGTTACAATTTAGTTTTTATTTATAGTTAATTAAGACTTTTATGAGTTTTAAGTAATTTTGGTCCCTCACAGAATCTCAATAGCAATGTTGTCTGAATAATAGTGTAGGTACATTAGTAATTTAATAAGTTAATCATAAACAGATTGGATCCAAAAAAAATACAGAGAAAATACTGGAAATAAAAAAAGGCGAAATTGTTTATGCACTCGGAAGGTTACGCTACAAAATATATTGGCTATTTATATATTTCTTTACATTACTAAATGTTCACATAAAAACTATTACAATTCCATAACAGGTTGCGTTTTTTGTTAGCTAGAATTTCTTTCAAACATTTCAAACATTCGCAGTCCGATGGCTTACCCCAAGTTTGTTTCTCACACAATAACCATTATACTTTAGTGTGCGAAGATTTACTGAATAACTTCTAACGCTCCGTATTTAGTAGGATGATATTGTAAACTTGTGATAAGCATACAATTAAGCAATACTACTTATAGCTTTATGTTAGCTATGTACAAGTATATGGTATTATTTTTCATTCAGTATCAAGCCTCGACGGCAAGCTATTTTGTTCAGTACATTCCTGTGTCAATATTATTCTACCAGTCTCATCCCATGTTACAAGTGGCGCCCTCGGTGCTGAACTTATTATAATATAATATAATCGGTAGAATTATTTTTATAACTGATAATAATTAATTATAATACCGATTTATGTCATTTTGTAATGGCAACATTTAAATGTCAACCTGTAATTGAAAATTAAAAATATTAGCTTCAGAAATTTTGTAAGACATTACTGGAAGTAACGCTGAACATTGAAAAATAAATTTGAAACTGTATCTCGAACACCCAATTCTTAGAGGACGTCCTAAGAAGAACACGGATCTCCAAATCAAACATTTCTTCCTCCCGTTTTCCTGTAGAAAGCGCTGTAACAAATGATCAGTAATATTGACGTCGTGTTCATTTCCCGTGACTTAAAAATAAGCCCTTGCTTTAATTGGTTCCACATTAACAAATTAATTGGCTTGCAAAAAACCACAAAAATTGTTGATTCACTGCCTCTCGGGTCTCGGGGTGAATGTACCACGAGGAAAGCACTAGCACTTTCAATTTTTGGAATCAGTCATTAGTCAGAGATATTCAGAAATGATTGTCACTTCCTGAATACTGATTCGTCTCACATTTAAATTTTTAATAAGAGACTTCTTAGATTTTACAACAAGTACTACAAATATATGAACACAATCGGAATTAATTGAATTGAATGTATCTGTCGTACTCGGAGCCCCGAGGTAGGTTTAATCTCGTTTTTAAGTTCAATATGACTTTTAACGAGTATGTGTTATTTTGAAATCTTTACCATGGAATTTTCATGATGACATTTAAATATAATTAAAATAGAAAGATAAATTATTGAGATAAATGTATAAAGATAAAAGAAGAGAGACCAACTTATAATGTAGAGAAAATTAATACATATACGAAATGTAATTACCCATAGTGTTGGAATAGAGTTTACATATAAAATGAAATTTATAGCTCTCTATAAATTCTCTATTAATAGTAAAAATGTAGTTTTATAAGTGAAAAATAATAAAACGTCAGGTCTTAAGTGTGGCGATGGACACTCGTTTTAAGGTCACTGTATCCTGCACCGATCACGCGGGAAATAATAACAAACGTCTAATTTTAACTTTTGAAATTATATACAAGGATATGGTATTCAAATTTTTTAAAGAAAGTATTAAAAATAAATTTATTCAAGAGAAAATATTATATAAATATATGTATATATTTTCACATTAAAATTGATCTTTTCATTTGTTATATGTTCCTATAATCTATCGTCTCAAAGTTGCGAAGAAAATGCTTCTCATGGATCAAGTCTGCAGGAAGTGAGACGGCTTTTCCTTTTAAGGTAACAGCTTCCAGCAAAAGGCGCTGCTTTTAAAGAGAATCCTTTTCAATGGCTGCGATACAATAAACTTTGAAACCTTCAAAACTAGGCGAGCAAACGATAAATGTATGATATTATCATTTAGTTGTTCTTTGCATTACCTGACTTAAACGTTTCATTATTTACAACGAGCATATCAATAACAGATATTACTAAGTTAGTGAGTTTTGAAACCGAGTTAAACCTTCTTACAATGTTCATTCACTGTCGAAGCGGAACACGTACACTATGTCCGCTAACCGTGAAACTGATTCACCATAGAATATTTATTACAGATGAGACACCCTCGGGTTGTTATAAAGTGACAATATTGAACTGTTGTAAGTCACTTGTGGAAACTTGTGGAGTATTGACTATCGCAAAGAAAAGGTGTTATTAGAAGAATTAGGTAGAATGGTATAATGTGATCAAATTCTGATATGTTTTATACATTTTCAGTTAATCTTTTCAATTCTATGTTGATAATTTAAATGTATTACGAAACAACGCCTATCACTGTACCTATAGATTATTAATGTAAAGTATGTATTTTTATTTTATTTAACTATAAAAGTAACTGATTCTAATATATTTAAGTTTAGTACATATTTCCGTAGAACACATCTGCATCATAATCTTGGAGGCTCCTTTCTCTCTTCGTCGCCAGTAGTGTAGCACGCGACTCGGCGGTCGGTCGCGCCATGACACTTGGTACTTGACAGTTGACACTTGACACTTGACAGTGACCATGAGAGTGCTCGCTATATTCCTCCTCCTGGCGGTCCCCATCCTCGGCCAGGATGAATCGTTCGCCAGCTCCTTCCTATCAGGTCAGTAGAACAGGTCGATAGGTTTTTGTTATATATTTTTAACCGCTACCCGTAACGGATCTATGTCCAAGTAAACCTGTGTATCTTGTTTTTTGCAAAATTGGAGAAAGTTTTAAGAATTATCGTCTAACCAACATATGTCATATTGATTTTGAATCATAAATATATATATTCTTTATAGAACACAGGACCTACTTTTAACAACTGTCTCCGAGGTTTTGTCGTATTTTTTATATATAAAAGAAGTTATTAGCATAACATAGAAGTTATTATCATAATAAAATTTTTACTTATGTCCATCGCATAGCACAAACATCGCATAGCACAAAAAAATAAAGTTATACAACTCGCATATAAGAAAAATAGACAATTTTATGAGGATTTAGAAGTATCCAAAAATGTCAACAGAACGCGGAGGTCCAGGGAACAGCCGAATGGGAAATAATATATGTAAATACAAGAGAGTTTTCATCATGAGATAATTATAAATACAAAAAGTATCAATAATATTATCTATTGTAGAATGTTTTGACACTCGTGTGTTTTTAATTGTGAGTAATTCTCGAACGTTAAACAGATATCTTATTCCTCTCCATCGTCTAGCGGGTATTCGTATTCGTGCTCAACTCTCTTAATTATGTGAATTTTAAATCCGCCTAATTTAGAAAACTGTCTATTTAATTAAATTAATAGTAATTAGAAAAGTTATAATAAGTTCTCTGTCATTGAATTGTATTTGATACTTCTCAAATATTTAAGATTATTAAAATGACAATTTGAAGTAATATTTTTCGAAATGACAGTGTTGTATTTAATTTAAAAAGAAATTATGATTACCGAAATTAATAATAGAAATATCACGGTTCTTCTTAATTTAGATAACAAAATTGTAAGAAAAGTTCAGTTAGTCTTTTATTTTAAACGCTCTGAGAAAATATTTATTTAGCACAGGTTTTCCACAACGCTACTGAATTAATATGTTTCAGTTAAATTAATTATGATTTGAATTTTAAAAACGAAATCGTTTGACATGTTTAGATTTTTAAACTGTACGCTCGTTTAGTCTGTGATACATTTGAAAGATTCCGATGTGCCAAATACCGGCACGTATTAATATTGGACCTGAATATCAAATGAGTAATTAGTGTGTGAATCCTAATTGTATTAGTGTTTGAGACGGACAAATAAAGTGTCACAAGTATAGCTAAATACACAGGTGAAGTTTAATGTATTAAAAAACATTAAATTCAATGAAATTCACAAAACATCATACTCCTGCTATAATAATTTGTAAATACGCATTCTCTTGTACTGAAGTCTCGGCTGATAATGACAGACATAAAATTCTGTAATGAATGAGTTTAAGCGTCGGAGGTGCCGCAGTAAACGTGGAACATCTATGTATGGGAACTTAACCATAACGGTTTTATTGCCCGTTATCTGCTTAGGTGATAATTATCGTTAATATTTTTAGAATAAACTGTGAATTGGGATATACGTTACTGATGGAATCGCCTTGCTAATATGACATCTATACAAAGATAGCAGCCATTAATGAATTATCAACAGCCAATTGTTGTGACGGATGCGATCTTTGATAACTATTATTTGAAAGCTTTATTTTCAAGAATACTATTAATTAATTTGGATTTATTACAGTTTTTTATTATATTTTATAAATTATATCATAAATTTTAAACGCGGAGTAAAACAGAAATCGAATTCGATTATTCAACACAAATCATCTTATCATGTTTTACGTATACCGAAGTCGGCGAGAAAGGTCCGGAGAAAGGGGAGGAGAGGTGGAGGGGGCAGAGAAACAGGGGAGGGAAGAAGGGGGGGTGGAGAAAGTTAACAGACGATTGACGATTGATCTGAATTATGTGGTCGTTGTTTGCATTTTGTGTGATGCAATTTTGTAATATTTATTCTTTCACCTTTTTGTGCATCTGAGGTTTTACAAATATATGATTAAAACGCAATAAACAAGCGTCCAGTTTCGATTCATTCTTAAGATAATGGTAACTGATAAAACAGCCTTTGTTAAATTGTATATATAAATTTAAAAAGTTATTGCTGTAACAGATATTGGAATAAAATTTTATTTGACTATTATCAGTCAATCGTAGATAAAAGTACTTACATTATGCGGCTGAAACACAAAATTATAGTTTAATAATTTAAAAAAAGCAATATATTTTCGCGACAAGATTTCCTTAATATGGAGTCTAAATTAATTCACTCCTGTGTAGGTAATAAGTGACTTAAGTAATTGTCAGTGTATAATTTTTTACGTTTCATTATAGGTAGTTTATAACAATCGAATTTATTAAATCATTGCTTAATATTATCAGAATGGCAGCGTTGGTGTACGTACATTCGAAGAAATTTTCTGATACTGTTTATACTTACATTTTATATTTTTTAATGCCATGGCTTTATTCGCACTGGAATCGTGGAATATTTGGCAAATGTCAACGTACAGATTCTAAATTCAAATTTACAATATTCTAAGATATTTTTGAAGGAGGAGATTAATTAGGTTAGGTCGTGTTGTCCTAAGTATGGCCTTCATCCCTGCGTGTACAGTATATTCTGCTAGACACGAGGAGGACATAGAGGAGAAATATTAAAAAAATTGTTGTCATCACGATAAAAATCTTCTCATATGGTGTTACAAGGTTTATATTAAGGACCAATTTGGTAATTTAATAAGTGAAGCAGATTATAACTAATAATACGCCATGTATGTAGTCTTCCGTAATGTTTTCGCGTGTCGCCACGTCAGTGACGGCCGGTTCGTTGTATTCTCATGAATGGTCGTAGTGCCGCAGGACGTTCACCTTCGTGAAAGCATCACGTTTGCTCCGACTTCTACACTGACCATGAGAACTTCTTTACAAGACATTTCTACAACCATTAATTGCTTGAACTATTGATTATAATGTACATTTCATATGTGATTAATTCTCATGATTCTTGATGTTGGAAATTTTTGTATTTTATTTTTCTTGTACGCGTTATACTTGGATTGTTTTGACGGCATAAAATTTCATAAAATCGTAGCCGGTTTTAAAATGCCGTCATTATGAGAGACGGAACGCATGAGTAGTATAATAGATACAAACGCGTTTCACTATTTCAATTACAAAG
This sequence comes from Danaus plexippus, assembly GCF_018135715.1. NCBI lineage: Eukaryota > Metazoa > Arthropoda > Insecta > Lepidoptera > Nymphalidae > Danaus > Danaus plexippus. The sequence continues at coordinate 6,493,026 of NC_083550.1, read as the reverse complement.
TGGACCGCTGTCGCGAAAGTAAGTTCCATATAGCACTACTACTAGAACGACATGTCGAGAACGGGATGAGAAGTGACTAGAAAGTGCTGACAACATTATTTACTATTAATCGGTACAAAGACAATCAACATCTCCATCGGGACTTAAAACAAATGATAACTAAGATCAGTTTGAGAAGAAATAACTTTAATCTCTCGTTCGTTGCTGAATGCGGATAATGCTCGTTTAACGTATTTCAGAGCGTCTCGTGTCGTGATAACGTACAGTTCACAAGCGAGTGTCTGTTTAGGTATGTATTTAGTAGCTAGCAACACGCCGGCTCCTCCCGGCGAGGGTACTTTCATTTTCGGTGACGATTTCACCGCGTTAGGTCATCGGGTAACGGTGCACCACGGTATGGTACAACTGACGAGAGAGGCCCGATACAAGCCAATACGATATTATATAGACGTGGAATTGTATGTTTTGATATATTAAGATATATTTGGTATATGTCTGAGGTTTGGATATGTATATGACAGATCATTAAATCGTATAAGGAAAATTATATTTTACGTACCTATGTTTCCAGAGCAAATTACGTAATATGACTATTGTATGTATTGTATGTTTTATTAATAAAATTAATGATTGCGGTGAGTTAAACTAATAGCATATTAATAATGCTTTATCAGTTTGCTCGCTATATTTCCTGCATTGGGGCACGGAGTGTTTTCCTTTCATTCGTTTCGGTTAACTGTGCCAGGGAAGCTAACGGTAACCCCTGGATAGGAATGCGGCCCGACAGGTATATTTAGGATCGTTATTGTTAGGTAATAGGGTCGAGAATCGCGTGCAGGTGTCCGAGGCTTCTCTGAAGGCCGTGTAGTAAAGTAACGGTGAGCACCAAATACTAAACCATTTGAGATACTTAACATATCAATTAACTTCCAGATGATATAACTGTCTCAGCATCCTAACAGTTTTATCTTTTTGAATATCATTATAATTATCATTATTTACTATTTTTTATGTAACATTAGCGGTATGTTTTCACTAATATAGTTAAACTTAATTAGGATAGTTCGAATTAATACAGTAAGTCATTGTGGAAGTGTTAAGTATTTCCAGTGATATAAGAGATTACAACTGATCGAATATCATTTTATAAATGTAATGTTCATATAAATTCAACATAATCACCGTCAGCCGCCGGTACGGTTGCCATCTATCAGATTAAGTTATGTCTCCAACCGATTCTTCGGGTTCCAGTAATCAGTATGTTGTCTGATGAAGACGTATGGGGAGGGTAATGATTAACAACTGGGTCGTGATTTAAGTCGAGCACGATTCAATCAATTTCCACCCTTCTAATTTACTATTCATTCTTTAGCACCAACAAAAGACACCAAGGGATGTAGGTGTCGACAGAGACCTCATTTAATTTCCATCCTGCATATGCTATGCACCTAATATAAATATGAGAGTCCTATAAAGAAAGCAATATTCTACAGCGACTACACCTGATCTCCCTAAAAGTCCGCCTCACTAACCGCAGAGTTCCACACTGTAATCTCTTGCCAGTCCATCACCACTGGGAGACTAGTAAACTGCATAGATTGATAGACTTCTAGATTCTGTTTTCTGCAGACATACCTTATAGATTCAGGTTACACCTTTGACTATAACTTCCTTCAGCGCACTTGAATATGTATGTACATGCGCCTAACATCACCGGAAGTGATATTTTCAGTACAAAAATTTTGTACCCTCTGGACTCTTGTGGACGTAGGTATGAACGAAATAGCCTATGCTGGTGTCTACTTATCCCCAGCGGTGATCATGAGACGGATTGGCAATCTTAACATGAGCTGACTTATGATGCTGGGCGGGAGAAGTTTAATTTCGTCTTATCACTATTCTAGGGGATAGAGTAAATAGGATTTCACTGAGATAATGCCTTCACAGCTTATTGTGTTTAATCTAACCACAACATAAACGCTAAAAGACAATTTGATGGATGAATTAACAAAACATGAATGTTCTATACTGTTATATACCTGTAATGTTATATACCGGTATCAGGAAATTACCCGAAATATTTCTTATAGTGTAGGAATTATAATCTATTATATGTGTATAACCCGTAATTTAAATTGTGGATAAACTAAGAATGGAAACCAGTACTTAATATGAGTTTTAATAGTAAATAAGTAAAGTAAAATGTATGCAGCATTACCAATTTTTCCTCAATATTGTAATAAAGATTCACGAGTCAATAACCATCAACACTCCGTAAATATTGCGACAACACAGACCCGGGATCACGAGCTGTTGCAGTGTCTTAAAGTTGTGTTGTTTATATTAAAAACAAGAACTCGTACTGCACCTTTCACTGTATTTTTTTTTTGTTACCTTTTTTTGGTAATTGTCTTCGTATGTGTTTGGTAAAGTATTAGAAATGGACACCAAAGTTAATATGGCCGAGGAAATACTGACGAACAAAAACATAAGATTTGTCTTAAAAATGTACAAGGACCGCTTTGAAACTAATATGTACAGCTATGAGACAAACATGAGACAAATTATTCAAAATTATTATCAATGGGACTCTTTATATTCAGAGTTAGAGGCTGAGATTCAATTTTACACCCGCAGTCGAATTTTTAACCGTTAAATTGTCCACGAAAAGCTCAAGGTCTTTCAATATATCTATACAAATATATATCAACTTTGGAACTGTCGGTTTATGAAGACCAAAGTAATTTGAACTAAAGGTATTGCAGAAAAACTTTAAAACTTTGATGTTTTAATTATTGGAAGTGATATTTTCTCACTGTACTCGTACATTTGTATATTATATTAATAAAACGATTTTCTTAAACGAGACTTAGCTCATCGGTTTCAAATTCCAGGTCTCCTTGACACCCTGGATACTCAAGTAGATGCGAAGAACTGTCCCGGGGTGTGCATGCATGCGCTGGCTTCGCTCATTTGTTCGAATGTTCTGGAGGAGGTGGAGTGTCCCAAGCCCTCCATGAAATGCTGCGTGGATGAACCTCTCGGTAAGAACTAAGCTTTTTTCGTCAATTAGCATCATCATAATTCTGTTTTGTCAGCTTTAGTATTTAATTAAATATCAGAGACAAGAGGTTCCTTCATTTAAAATAGTTATCACAGATTTCGTTGTGTTCGCGGATCAGAATTTATTATTATATTTGAGAAAACGAAGATTTAGACGGATCAGGATATTTCAGTCAGCAGAATGCCTATAAGGAGAATGTTTCCAAGTACAACGAAATACCGTTTAAGCAAAATCTAGATCCAGTACATGGCACGGGTCCAAACCCTGATTGATTAGCGAGTTAAGCAAATGTTTTAAAATAAATTTAAACTTCAAGGTAACGACACGATAACGACAACTCGGAAGCCCTTCACGACGCGATACACGACAACAGAAGCGGAGGAGGACGAAGATGTTACGACGCGACCTGACAAATACAAAGACAGTGGTAATTATTAGGTACACTACATATTAGGTTATCAATAGACATAAATCAGTGGTAGAGAACAAAACGCTGTGTCACAGACGGCTTCGATAGCGTTAAGACACCTTAGAAAGAATTAATAACTAAAACTATGGTATGCCTCCGATGAATACAATGTCATCTGCCGATAAAATCATAATAAAGTAAAACGCTCGAAAAAATCAAGGTCGTTTAGAAAACTTTCACTATAACACTAACGAGACACCATCAGACAGGCGGTGTAGTGGGTCACCTTCTCCTGGCCACGTCCCCGGTCCTGTCAGAAGTGTCACTGACCTTGCCCTCCTATATGTAATAGTGATTAAAGCGCCCGAACTGATATAACAGAAACCTCGTCAGGAAACATCGCGTGTCCGGGCATGTGTGTGGAGTCGCGGTACAGTCAGTATTGCGAGGCATACCTGGCGTCCACTGGACTGTGCGTGTCTGGGAGGCAATGCTGTGTCTCCAGGGATGTATACGGAGAGAAGAGGCCGCCGGATCTCGTGGTGCCCAGCGAGAAGAAACAATCTACTAAGAGGCCAACGACGGCGGTCAGTTTAACATGTGATATGTGTAGTCACCCTTCGTATGTTATGTTCCAGGGTCCAAACCAAAAACGAGTCCTCCATGAGGCTAAAAATGTCTATAGCTCATAGAAGTTGTACCTCTCGATTATCTTTGCAGGGAATTCCGATTTTAGAGCATTAGTAATGAATAAGAATACTTCCGCTATCCACACGTCCAGAAACATTGTCTGCTTATTTACGCGAAAGTTCTATAAAAAACACGTCCTGCTGAAGTCGCATTTGATCAAATACTTGAATGTAATCTACGCTCTTCAGCTTCATAGACGATTATTGTCAGCGCACGTCGTTAGGGCCAATGCTCAAGCTGAGCTTATGTTCCCAGCTGACGACGACGCCGCAACCAAAACAGAGGCCAGGGCACAAATGCCGCGGCGACTGCATCACGGGGCTGTTCGCCTTGCTGTGCGACCACGTCGACGAGGACGCGACCTGCCCCTCAGACGGAACCTGCTGCATCACCGAGTCCAGCACCGAGCAGGTCACCAGGAGACCCACCACGCCCAGGCCCACCACTCCTGTGAGAATTAAATCTATTCTAGATTCATGATTACAGATTTCTGCGAGTATTCATAGACATGAAACTAATGTTGTCGGATTTGCAACGTTAGCTAAACGTCGGAAACGTAGCTTTTGAAAATAATAGAAAACGCGTACAATTCTAAATCCTTGGAATTTATAAGAAATCAACAGTTGTTGTATTTTTATTTCGACTCGTATTTTAAAACCTTCTCGAGTATTCTACCCACGTTCTCCTCTCACCAGGCGCCGCTCCCGCGATGTCCAGGCTACTGCCTGCTCAATCTCATGTCTGCGTTCTGCGAGCGCCCCGCCGTCCGCCTTCACAACACCCAATGTAAACTCAGCGGCTCCATATGTTGTGATAACAGCAGGTAGGAAGCATTTCTACACACACACATACACACATACATACACACATACACACACACACATACTAAATAACTGGTTTTATCTCATCGACGTATCAGTAACAAGCCGATATACACATCCGATGCAGCCAACAGATGCGGGACTCGTGACGTGATTACAGGTCGAGAGTAAAGAGAGTCTTAACTGAAAACCATTCTATTTTAAATTCATACATTTCAATAATACTATCTGAAAAGTCGTTGATGAAAAAATAACTCGTGAAGATTAGATACATTTATATAGCAGCACGTAACCCTGAGCCGTGACGCGGGCGGCCCGTGACACCAGCACCAGTAACTATTCCACCACAGAGGTCCAGCGTGTGGTAGTGAGTCGGCACGATCATGAACTCGTAACGCTTCCCCACAGAGTCCCGCCTCGCACCACGCCGCGGCCCACCACCACCACCACCACGACCACGCCGGCGCCGCACGACTCCCGGCCCGACTGCCCCGGCTCGTGCATCGTGTCCCTGCTGTCGTTCACGTGTTTCCGTACGTCTCGGTGTCTTATGTTCCACGGCCTCGGCTGGCGGGTCGTTAGTTTCACGGAGGACTCACTAATGAATTGCTTTGAAGTACATTTAAAGTTTGCACCATCATACTCCTGTAGTAGAATTTTTAATTTTTTTGTCTGATCGAGCTAAAGAAATAGCTTTATAGGAGGTGAAACAGATTATTGTTGAATGCATCTTTCAATAAATGACTTGTATCTTAATAGTCTGTTGTGGGTTGTCATCAGGAAACGCCGAGATGACGGACGTCTTCAAGTGTAAAAAGGCTGGGACCCAGTGCTGCGCGCCGAAGTCGAAGGTTCTAGAGGCCATGGGCATCAGCAGGAACGACACCTTCCCGCTGGCCACCACTCACCCACACACGCAGGCCCACACCCCCCACACATACACCCCGCAGACGTTGCCGTACACGACGGCCATGAGTGAGGATATTACGAACAATTTAGTTGACCTTCTAATAATTCCGAGCACCCTCTTGATGTGACTTGTAATATTGTTCCAGCTCAGTACGAACCCAGCTACGTCACGACTTTGAGGACTCCCGAAAAGTACAACAAATACGTGTGCGGCGTCAAAGGTGAGCCTCGACACCCCCCGGGTCCGTTTACCCGCACACAGGCCCGTACCTCAGAGGTTTGTGCTTGGAGGTGTAGTTTCTATCTGTACGTGTAATGTCACCGTGTGCAGGTACGTCAAGTCGTGCCGGGCGGGTCATGGGCGGCGAGGACGGTTCCCGCGGCGAGTGGTGCTGGCAGGTGGCTCTCATCAACTCCTTGAACCAGTACCTGTGTGGCGCGGCGTTGGTCGGCACGCAGTGGGTCCTCACCGCCGCTCACTGCGTCACCAAGTATGGAACATGTTTTGCTCGACATAAACACAGATACGGGAGACTTCCCCGCACTCGTACATTAGCCAGAAATAAACACCTCGATTTGTGTGATAACGTTAAATAAAATTGAAACGGGCAGTATACGACACAACTTCATCAGGTTTTAATATACATGGTTTATGTCCAGCATCGTCCGGTCCGGGGACGCGATCTACGTGCGCGTGGGCGATCACGACCTGACCAGGAAGTACGGGTCCCCGGGCGCGCAGACCCTCCGCGTGGCTACCACCTACATCCACCACAACCACAACAGCCAGACGCTCGACAACGACATCGCGCTGCTGAAGTTGCACGGCAAAGCTGAGCTCAAAGAAGGTGGCTTAGAGTGTCTGTCTGTTAATGTCCAATGTTGTGTTTCCAAACGCCGGCGCCCGGACACGCGAGCTGCGCTCGACTAGACTACTAACATGTACCTCGTGTCTGTCCAGGGGTGTGCTTGGTGTGTCTGCCGGCGCGAGGAGTCAGTCATGCGGCGGGGAAGCGGTGCACGGTCACCGGGTACGGCTACATGGGCGAGAGTGAGTGTGCACTCATTATAACACTCAGTCAGACAGTTATCTGAAAGGAGTTAATTCCCAGCATCCGGAGTCGAGAGCATGCGAGATTAATGAATGTGATGAGAAAAAGTTGATTAGGATTCTCAGCAGGACTGGAAGTGTCGCCGTTTGTATTCAATATGTTATTTTCTGTAATGTATCCGTTACTGCGGGAGGTTCCTGACGGCACACGAGTCGTTCGTTTGAATGTTGTTTTCGTGCGTCTGGAGTAATCAGCACATAATCTGTTTGCAGCGGGTCCGATCCCGCTGCGGGTCCGCGAAGCCGAGCTGCCGATCGTGAACGACGCGGAGTGCATCCGGAAGGTGAACGCGGTGACGGAGAAGATCTTCATCCTCCCCGCCAGCTCGTTCTGCGCCGGCGGAGAGGAAGGCAACGACGCCTGCCAGGTTTGTAGAAGAACGACGTCCGAACAACCTCAGACGAGTGAATGGAACTAATATTTTCGGATTACTATGCTACAGGACCAACCGACAGACAATCACATCTCGTCTGCCGTGATCACGGTCGCTGCAAAGTGACCGAACGTCGGGATTATGTAGTAAAAATAATAAAACAAAGCTTGGTAATCCAAAAACATAAGTTGCCTTTAAAGACTCGCTGAGCCCGCCTTATCATTCCGTAAGCTGGACTGTGTCGTCCCGAGCGCCGCTCGGCGCCGGCGCGTGGCCACTACGCCAAGTGCTCGCGCCGGTTGTTGTGAATAGTTTAGTGTAGCCGGTGTCTTTTCCTCGCCAGGGCGACGGCGGCGGCCCCCTCGTGTGCCAGGACGACGGGTTCTACGAGCTGGTGGGGCTGGTGTCGTGGGGCTTCGGCTGCGGCCGGCGCGACGTGCCGGGCGTGTACGTGAAGGTGTCCTCGTTCATCGGCTGGATCAATCAAATAATATCCGTGAACAACCAATGAGTGCGAGCTCGCGCGTGCTCGGAGCCGCTTCCCGGTCTCTTCCCGTGCCGCTCGAGGGCCAGCCGCCGGCCTCGTGGGTCCGCGAGTGTATTTTTCCGCTGTGTCATGAATGTTTTAGCTTAGCGATGACTGTACCTGGTGGCGGCGCACCAAACGTCAGTTGTTTTCCATTCCGCAGCCCGCGTGTCGCCGCGCGCGCCCCGTCCCTCCTCCCAGCTTTCTTTGTCTTGTGGTCGACCCAACAACAGTCACAGCCGCTCCACGACCTTCATATTCTGAATTAATTTACTTTCAGTATTCCTAACGCGTTTACTTCTTTATATATATTTTTATTTTAAGAGAAGTTACTGTAAATAAAATATAACTTTTAGTGTAAGTTGTTACAGTCTAATGTGTCTAATGTCCGGTCACGTCCGGTCACGTTCGGTCGCGTTCGGTCTCGTTCGGTCGCGTTCGGTAGCGTTCAGTCGCGTTCGGTCGCGATCGGTCGCGTTCGGTCAGCGTGAGTCTGAGACCCGCGACTGGATGCTTATTTTAAAGTAATATCATTCGCCGCCCACCCTTTCTATGTCGTTTTGATATTTCTCAAAGTCGCGCCCTTTCCTATCAAAGCGATCACCGACCCCGGCAGGAGTCGTGTCTCTGCTATGGCTATGCAGTTGTCTAAGAGCCATTAACATTATATAATATTTTTTACACGTCAGAGCTCTCTTTTTGGAGAGTTGTAAATATTCTTAACTTATCATTATTATTATCTTAAGTATTTTAGGACTCTATTTATGATACGGAACGCATTTATATTTAATCTATTCTGTAAAATGTATTTAAGTTTTATAAATAAAGAAAAAAAAATACTCATGGTTTTTGTTACAATGATCCTGATTTTTTCCAAAGAAGAGATTATGTTTGTACCGATGACCGATGTACTGAGTGAGATAACCTATAACTTTACACAAGTCAGTTATAGTCCTGAACCTTACCAACAGACGCGGTCACACTCCACACGCAGCGTTTCCTGTTTGCCACACGTGATCTCGGAACACTACACTATTTCCGTGGGAAACAGACAGACTGCATAATATATCTATATACACATAATATTAAAAGCACCGTGCGGCTGCGACCGCTTTAATTTAAATTATTAATCTGTTGTGAGTGATACCCACATACGCTTTACTCCGATATTCCGTCTCAAATTTCATTAAAATCGGCTTAAGATCAGAAAAGGACAACGACAAATGAACTAAGAGAAATTTATATAATAAAGATACAATAAACTGGATGAAAAGGAAACTACTTTTTGATTTCCATACATATAAATAAAAGTATGAAAACAGAAAACCTAAACAAAATCAAGGTAAAATTGTGTGTCGAATGCGTAATTTAAGTAAACAATACACAAGTCTTATAACTCAGACGGGATTTCCTTGAGAATAACCCTATTTTCATATCATTTAAGTTATGAGTAGACCACACAAGTATCGTAAAACCTTTCACCCGTGTAAAGCTAGGACAAATACGAGTTATTACTCACGGAGTGAGCCGGAATCACTTGGAGCGTATGTAGGCTGATTATTGCTAATTATGATATACACTCAATGAATAGAATAGTATTGTAGTAGGCGGACTTCAAGCGATTAATTTAATATTAATATTACTGACACAGAGCGAGCTAGTTAGAATTCAATCCGCTGTTCGTGAATCAGTTTAAGAAGGATCTCATCTAAGCTCACCTTGAGTCACTTAACAGCCACTGGTCACTCTGTCAATAGTAATGTGATTTGACCGTGCAGTGAAATATTTCCTTAATGTTCCCCTAAACGAACTTATGTTTGTTGTCTGTGGGCTTTTTAAAGATATTACTCTGAATAAGAATCAAGTTTTTATATGAACGCTTTGTTTTTGCGATTTTATCCAGAGCTGTTCTAAGTATAGTCCTGCGTTATATCAGCCCTCTAGGTCACACATACATTACCAAATTTTGATTTTCGTATCTATTGTTTTTGGTTAAGGTTTCCAATGGATACAACTTAATCATTATATAGGCAGTATCACTTATTTTATGCTAAAGGGGCACACGAGCAGACAGCCTACTTAATGGAGATAGTACCGTCGCTCATGGACATCCTTAACATAGTTTTGCGAGTGCGCTGCCACCCTTGAATTGGTAAGAGGGAGAGAAAAGGGCGAGACAAGGAAAACCGGTTCTCCCATTTATCAGACGTAGCGAACACATTAATGACTAAATGAAACTAGTGTTATTCGGATTTACTACGCGGATTTTATTATTTAAAAACTACATAATCCCGACGTTTCGGTTATTTTGCAGCAACCGTGATCACGGTTAGTAACCGAAACGTACGGGATTATGTAATTTTTAAATAATAAAATCCGCGTAGTAAATCCGAATAATACTAGTTTCATTTAAATGAATACTCGCGTAAATCTTAGATCTCATTACATTAATGACTACTTCACGCCGATGTTCTGTGAGAAGGTGGTACTTCTCCGGTCGAGTCAGACCATATTTGAGCTCGTAACTCGAACAGTAACTCGACTACAGCTAGACTTTACCACCTCAAAAAAGAATTTAGAAAATAGATACCAACAAACGCTGCTCTATAGAGGTGGCTGTAAAAGGAAATAAAAATATTCCCACGAGATACGGGAAATAACATGATTCAATTAAAGTTGTTTGTTATTAAGACATAAATAATATTAACTTACTGGCATTTTACAACGTCGCGTGTTAGACATGAATTACCGTGCAAGTTGTATCTGTTATGGTTTACTGATAATCTTGCGATAGAAGTCAGTACATGTGTTATTAATTGATTTCAATAAATTCTAAAAAGTTATTTATACTTGGAAAAACTTACATAACCAAGAAAAATTATTACCATTACGATTACTCACGCGACAGAAGGTTGTGTTAATTGCTGTGTATGACACACCAGAACTTGTCGATTTAAAGTTTCACTGAGGTTATTGAAACTACGATCTCTGACAAGGCCGTGTTAACTATTTTATTAATGACGTCATATTTTTCCTTTTAAATAATTTGTCATTGTGTGGTGTTTATACTTCAAACGTATGAATACTGTTATATATCTTTGGTTATTAAAAAAAAATCAAGTAGCTAAGTAAGTAGCTAAGTATCTAGTATCATTTTTGATTAGTAATTTCGCATATTATAGTATTGACGGAGGTGATTGATTGAGAGACGGTCTTCGTAACGATACAAATTATGAATAAGCATACTGGTATTTTTTTGTGTCTAGCCGCATAAACACAAGAATCCGCATATAGTTAATATTCAAATATTTTGGATAATAAGCTTCCGATGAAATAATAGTCAAAGTTCGAAAGTTACATAACAAATCGTCTTTCCCTTTTTTTGGACCAATGAATTCATATATACTGATAGTTTTTAATGTTACTGTACTAAGGCATTTTTAAATTACGCAGGCATTTATTTGCAACATGTAAAGTTTAATGCTGTATTTTTACATTAGAGTGACATATTATTTTTGATTTATCTTTACCAATTACTATGCTTCATCTTGTTAATTAAGGACTCGTGAGATTTAACTGGTCTCCAAGTTGCCATATATAAAATTACACTCAAAAAATAAAATATATATTTCTTGCATATATTGCATGTTGTATACACAGCATAAGACAATTTTGATGTAATTATAAAAGTAAATAATTGCTTTTGTTATATAATTAACTTTATTTATAAGATATCGAGCACGAACAGACTTTCTTTAAATTACAATATCTAAATATAATTCCAGATCTATTTTACAATGATGCATATAGTATCTAAAACGCTGATTGATTGATAAAACCACAAATAACTATTATAGTTATTCTGAGTAAACACGACATCACAATTAAAATAACTGACTGACTTCATGACTGGAGGCGCCACGACGTCAGTCAGTGTACTAGAGGAGATATTTGAATGGCGACGAGTGAGTAGAAGCGGAGAGTGAGTAAAAAATAACTCACAAGTCGTGACTTTTATTATTGAATTGAAAAAATATGGTCGTATCTCAGATATAAATACCAATCGTTACTTATAACTTAAAATATACATTGAGCTGTTATTATCATATATGAATAAATGTAGTTTAATTTGAAACTTTAAAAACATGTGAATTAGATGAATATAGATTACAGCGTAATAATGAGTCGTTATTAGTATTGTAAAATAACATTTTCTTTCTCTCCGTGGTTAGTGATATGTTCTTATCTCCAGGCATCGAGTTAATAACTGTGAAATTGTATTTATTGTGTCCGTAACAGCGTTCAGTTTTCCTTTATTGCGACATTCTGATGATTTTAGATGAAAATCTCGTTGACTACAATAATATGGATGACCCTGTTCCGGGAGGATTATTAGAAATTCGACAGTATCATTTCAACCGTTCGAAAGATCGACTGATTTAGAAATAAAAATTGTTGTCAGTTGAAAGTAGTATAGTTTTCATTTTTTACAATGACAATAGACGGTAGTACGATATGCAGCATCATCCAATCATTTCCAGTGCTCTTAATCTTGGCGCAAAATTCAAAAAAATGTCTCCATACCCCTCTTGTATATAAACCTCCACACCCGACCCACTCCCCGGAATATTACGCGGCCTACGACGCCCTCATGCAAACATTGCTTCATGACGACAAATGCGACAACCAATACGGGATCCCGAGTTATGGCCACGGCTACAAGAAGTGCTATAACCACTACCCCGTATATGACTTTCCAGTGAGCGGCCATTTTCCTGTTCATACTGATTTCGGATATCACTACCCCAGCTTGGAAGGCCATTATTTCCCTAAAGCCAGTATAAATAGCACCGGTTACGCGTACAACAGGAACTACGCCCCAAATCAAGTGCACAACGTGAAAAGAAAATATAAGGTGGTGGTGAAGAATGGCAAGCGGATGCAGAAGCTGAGATCGAGAGGTGAGAATTAGAATAATACAAATATTACAGGGGAATATTACCCTCGTGTTAGACATGACATTGTTTTAAACACTAATGATCGCCACAACACACTTCATAAGTTTTCTGGAACTTCAGTCTTTTGGAATTATATTTTATGGTTTAGACAAAACTATAATTAAATTTTTGGGTTCATGTTTATAAATGATTTGATGCTTTTTACTTTAAAAAAATTTTCTTTCTGATAAATAATTTCATATAATTGCGTGTGTTCAATAAAGTATTAATAATATTAAAAACATATTGTTATATTTTTTTGCTGCCTGTACTGCACTTTTATTTTTCAGTGAAATTATTTCTCCGCGTAAAATGTTACCGATATTTTTGTTTCATATTTTATATGAATATACATAATTTCGTATATAATTTTGTTCAAACTGCAATCTGTTTTGTCTACCAAGGTTATTAAACTCACTTCGTATTTTTTACGTGTTTTTGTTGATTTCAGTAAAAAATGGTCAATAGAAAATAACTTGAAGAGCTCGCTCTATAAGAAATTAAATTGTATTTAGGCCTGATTCGTATTATGGAGGGTTCTGTTTCCAGGTACAAAGGTGTTTATAGAAGAAATACAGAATATGTCTGAATATAAGTAAAATTCCGTAACGTATCGCCTACATTATAGTAAGCGTAGCTTAAAACTGAGGAGTTTTCTGTGACCAATACAAAGATTTTTAATTGTAAAGCCTTTTTCTCTGTTGTTAAAGACACTAAGTTTTATGGAGAATAGGATATGCACAAAAATTTATTATTTATATATATAATTTATTTATAAAGAAGCCTTAAATCTACATACAAATAAATGTACCTAGATGTGTATATATGTACATTATAATCATTTAAATCTAAAAGGTAGAATTATTACAAAACATCTTAATTGCTCTGAGTTGTTTCGCTAATGAAGACGTATAAAGTCACCATGACTGTTACATCTCTTCAACAGACCGCTTTGTGACTTAAAGATTGGTTACATTAACTTTATAAATGCTAAATAGTTTCTGTACGGCATTTCTTTATTGAATCACAATTTATTACTATTTTTAGGACGCCTTTGTTAAATATTTTATATTTTCTTATATTCCTGTTACGGACTTTTACGGTTTTTTTTATCTGTATGCGTATTTTTTTTAAATTAAGGTGACTTAAATGTTCTAAATTCAAAACGGTTGATAGATTCTTCTTTGTGATTGTTGTCACTTAAAAGTTAAAAAAAAAAATCTTGATTTGTTAAAATAATAAGACCCAAACATACAAAAGAAATTGAATTGATTATTTTTCATTTTCTTACATGAATATTTTCTATATATGCTCTTTACTTGTGTTAATGAGGGACATACATGATGTGTTTTATAACACCTTGGGCAAATAATGTTAATGTGTTTGTTTATATATATTTCCATGGAGAAGATATTAATAACGTTTATTGCGAACTTAATAATTAGTTGTTTTTCAAGTTTTATATCATTTTATCTTTTATAGTTGTGTGTTAGTGATTAAAAATGACAGCTCACGTTGACCTTAAACCAGATCTTTTGAAACGGAACAAGTATTCCGAATACCATATATAATTGTATCCACGATTCGTGATCTGGACATGAAGAATATTTATTAAATAGAATAATTCTTTTAAAAAACTTATTTCTGGTATTTAGCGGAGTTGCATAATATAAGTCGAGTAACCTTGAGTTGTTACGGAGTTTAAACAGCAACCAATTGAAAACCGGTTAGCGATGTAACGGCAAATAACGAATGACTTTTAGAAGACCAGAGATTTCCAAAAACTATAGTACCTAACTTCTTTAAACAGTAAATTAAAATGTAATTACGAACGAAACAGGGTACAACACTAATGACGCAATCGCAACACTAATTGCTTATATTCTGATAGCTTTTAAAATCATTAGAATCATATCATTAGGATTATAAATCAATCAACCCAATCTTTGAATGAATCTGTCAAGAGTATTGTCAGACAAGTGTAAGTAATCACAAGTGCTCATTCCGCCTTTCCATGTTTATACGAGTTCTATCAAGGATATAAAAAGCAGTATAGATCCGGGAATCCCGTGTAATTCCCTTGGAAGTAAGTTCCGGTCAGTAGTGGACGTATGACGTAGACATCTCAGCTCATATATTCAAAGTTGGTCAAGAGCCAGCCCCAGTCGCTGGCGGTGCTTGCTCGTACACGCCATGTTACCTCCTCGCGTAATGAGTAGTGCTCTGTTGACAGTGCTGTGTGTCTGTTTGTGTTTACGAGCTGTGTTTTGTCAATTCGGTAAGTTCCTTGTATTTAATTAGGCTTAATATATTTTTAACGCTGTACATATTTTAATTGTCTGTCTACCTGCATTCTCATTATATTTATGTTATTGTAATATAAGACTTATTACTATAAATTATTTTTAATTGACGTTACAAAATGTAATAAATATAATATAAATTATACTTACACGTATTTTCAGTAAGATTTTGCGATCGATATTACTTTGTTATTGTGGGTTTTTAATATAAATTTCGGTAATATCAGTTTGACAGATCTGAATCACAGACGCCCAACATAAACCTTGTTCTTGTGTTACGAAACCTTGAACAAATAATTATATATTTTTTTTCTATTTTTTTTTCTTATGGAACATATTTCAGTGAAGTCATTCGTTTAGCTAAACGTTCAGTATTGTGTAGAAATAAAAACTGCACTTTTAATAATTAAAGCGCTTAATTGTATTTAGTTGTAGCAATTAGGGAAGCGGTGCATACAACGCTGATGATAAGAATTAAAATTTACTGATAAGAAAATTTTACGTGAAGAAAAACATTAGTTTGAAATTAAGGATTACAAGAAGAACTTAAATAAATTCAAGATAGACATACGATTGATGTCACCAAGAAGTATTGCTTCAAATTTAAATCATTAAGAAGGCTTCTTTTTCAACAAAAATCTGGTTTATTCGCGAAATAATAGCAATTTGGTTATGAACATCAAATAACGTAAAGGACTTTTACTGTTTATAAATTATTTTCATGAAAATTTGAATCCAATCGAGTATTATTCAGTCTTTTATATTTGCCACTGATCAGGTATTATCTCGATAACTCAGTCGCCGTATATGTACGTTACAAAGCGACTTGTCGACAAATTTTTTTCGCTGACAAACTCGGAACATAATTAAGAACCTGACATATTTTCGTTTGACCAAAACCGCCTCGTCACGTCAGTTCAAACCGATCAAATCCCGCACCCGGATCTGACATTCATTTGAATTGTACCTTGAATAACAAACAAAATAATTTTAAAGTTCTGTTAATTTTATTGAAAATGAGAATGGAACTAAAAATCGTAGTCTGTAGACATAAAAAAATATAATAAAACATATATGTATGTGAACGACAAAACAAGTTTCTAAGTTGTTCGCCGTGATAGCATATTAAACAAATGATGTTTTAAAAATCAGTTCTCACTTAAAATGTCGGCATAAAGACGAGTGATTCGCTAGTTGAAATATATATATAGGTGTTGGCTTGTTACTACCATTAGAGTATTTATTTAAGAAGCCAATATGTACTTTTTGCTTTGCGCAATTTAAGCGCAGTTTACGTATATATTAATATTAAATAGTGTAAGATCCTTCACTAGCATTAGTGACTATTATAATGTAGGCGAAACAAATTGAAATTCATTTTTACATGTGTCTTATTATAAGTATCAACTGAAGTAAAGCTTAGATATTTTATTATGAACAAAATGTACTTCTAATAATAAATATTTATTTAAAACAAAAACCAGAATCAACGGATTTCAGATAAAAAGTTTCTTTTATTATATTCATGGGTGTCTCTTATACTATAATTGTGGCCGTGAAACCAAAATTTAATGTCGCGTTCTTGTTAAAAGCCAAATTTTGTTGGTTTTACCGATATTGACCTGTGATGTACATATACCTACCTACCTACCTATATACATACAGCTAATAGTGTTATAAATCCACATGTATTTTAGGTTAATGATATTTGGGGAAACGTTTCATTCTATATTGTATGATAGGAGATAATAAATACATATTATTCTCTATAGGGCTCTTCCCGCAGCGAGAGCAACGACGCTACCAATCACCGTTTGGATTTGCCCAAAACTTTTTCCCGAATCCAAGCAGAATTTCCACCACTATTTCCAAACTTCTCCAATTGGAACGAGAAAACCCGTACAGCAACCCTGCATACATCTATCCCTTTCAGAACAACCCGATAACAAATCCCAATCACAACCCTTACAATGTTAGATTCCCAAATCAGGGACAGCAAAATAATTTCGGAAATCCAGAGTATAATAACGAACAAGTCACAAATGCTCCAAGTTTCAATGGTAATCAAAATGTCAACGGGGATTTAACACCAGGTCAACAGGTTGGACCTGTTTTTGGACCAACAAATGAAGGTTCGAGTGGTTTAGTCTCAGGACAGCAATTGGGACCGGTGTTTGGGCAGGATAATGGTGATAAAAGTGGTAGCACACTGGTATCTGGACATCAAGTAAGCCCCGTCTTTTCGACGGAAGCATCTAATTATGAAAACCCTGGAAATTTGATTTCTGGACAACAAAATGGTTCACCTTTTAGTACAGAACCAGCTAATGATGGCAATTTTGGAGGTTTGATATCTGGTCAACAAAACGGTCCCACTTTTAGCACAGAAGCACCTAATTTTACAAATTCTGGTAACTTGGTTACTGGTTCACAAAATAGTAATCCTTTCACCACCGAAGCACCCGATCAGGGCGGTACTGGTTTAGTTTCTGGAGTGCAAAGCGGCCCTGTATTCGGCACAGATGAAAGTAAAAAAGGAAACGGTGGCACTTTGATTTCTGGGACACATTCCGGACCTTTTTACAGCCCAGACGCACATGTACCAGCTTTCGAATCCCGAAACGACTTTAACGAAGGAATATTCAGTAAATGTTTGATATTTTTCATATAATTTAACATATATCATAACTATCAGATAATAATAAAGCTGAACGGTGCTGTATGTGTAATCACAGGTGTACAAGGTTAAGGTCGTGTTTCTAACACTGGCAATATGAAATTTCACTAACCACTTATATATATTTATCAATACACGTTTTTGTGCTAAGTTAAGGTGCTGGGGGGTACATTATAACTGTTTGTATGCACGTGTAGTGGTGTTTAAGAAACGATAATCAAATAATTATTTTAGTTAAAAAAAAATTATTAATAACCGGTGATATTACTATATTAAATCTTCACTAATTATAGTTTCAAAATTTCTCAGACATACATAATTTACAATTGCGTAAAACTTAAACAAAATAAATTTCAATTTACTGATAATTGAAATGTGACAAGTTAATTAATGCAAGAATAAAGTGAGAAGATGAAACTAATTGTTAATACGTAATTTTCATAGGAAAAATAATTAAAATGTTTTTATATGTACATCGTACATATCATAGATTATCGGGTTTCGTCATAGTTTACATTTTGATGAATTAATTTAAAATGACAGACATGGAAGACTTATTATAAATTTATATTAAAAAACTTGTATTATTAATAGACGAGGATCAGACTGGAGGCCTGTATTTTTTTTTAATTTTTTCTTTTTTTTTTGTTTTAAGTTTCACGTATCTTGTTGGTTTTATTAAATGAAAGCAATTATTTTTTGATTGCACTATTCTCATTATCATACTTACAAACGATTGCGTATCAGACGTATTATTTTTCCTTATACTCTTGAAGGTCTTCCTTAGGTCAATCCACGTTTTATATACGCTAGCTTGACCTTACATAGAAAACATACGATTATTTTCAATTCTACTTCTTGTATGTAATTTCGTACATTTTATCAGACTTGGACTATAACGATGGATACGTTTCTATAGTAGCTTCGTTTCATATGTGGTTAGGTAGAGAGAGGAGCTTGGACGGTGGAGGTGGTGAGCGTTTATCGCGCGTTAGATAGGGACCCCTTAAACCTATACCTGGGTCACAAGTCCCAGGCACTGTTGAAGCTCCTTTTTCTGCACTGCGATGGGCCTGAATCCATTGAATGCTGAGAAGTTTCCTCTCTATTAGCAGTAAAATGAAGATTTTGTTTTTCGTTGTTATGTTTTCTATCTCATCTATACTTAAATAATTATTTTAAATATTAGTTATACTACATAAAAGCAAATTAGAATTATATAATAATAGTTATTATGACACTAATTACACCCTTTGGTTATAGTAATGCTTAGGACGCGGGATATCCTTATAAGTTATTTAATCTTCGAGAGCATCTTCGCCACGATTGTTTGCGGTTAGAATTTTACGACGACCGCGTAGACAGAGGTCTATAAATAATTCCACTACACTTTGTATGTAGATGTAATATTTAGAACACATAATTTATTCTATTTTTGCCATATAAATTTATTTTATCACATAATCTCACAAATGTATGCCAAAGTTACATACATATATATAAATACATGCGCAACATTTTCGTAATTTTTATTTTTTATTATTATTCATTCATAATAAAAAAAAAAACTTATTCCGCCTCAGGAACAAAGCGTTGTTTCTTTTATAGTTTTAAACATTAAATTATATCCATCACACAAATACATACACACTGACACACTCACACAGACTCACACGTAGGATGATGTAAACGGCGGTGACGTCACAGCTTGATGCCACATGTCATTAAAATGCCATCACAATTCAGATGAGAAACAATTATATCATTCAATTGGATGATATACAAATATATTAAAATCAGCAGATGCCAGATACGGGTTTCAAATTCATGGCACGAAAGTCACTAAGATAGATATAACGCTAATGTACTTATATACTTGAAGTGTATAATTCTACAAGTACAGACAGTTACAATACTATCTATTTCCTGTAATATTTACAATACGGATATTATTTTTATAATAAACATTTTAAGTACAGCCCCATTTCTGTCTTGACTCATACTTTTAAATGTAGGTGTTTAAAATTATACTTCGTAAACTTCAAGATTGAGTAACCTAATGTTGTCCCTTTGTATAAATTAAGATTTAAAAAAATATATAATCTTCATTCTTAGTTTTATATGATAAAAGTGTACTTATCTTTATTTTATATATGATTTAAAAACCAAATAATATTTTTAGAACGCATGCATTAACTTTGTTTTGCTTCAAGTTGAATATCAGAAGTAAAACCATTGAGAACTGGTTAACTATTTTTCCGTTTTGTCAATCTATAAAGACTTAATCTATGAGCTAATTGTCCTTTTACTTTTAGAAGAGACATGCAACACCGTGGGTGGCGGTCTTGGACGTTGTATAACAATAGTCTCGTGTCCTGTTTATGTGAAGCTACTGCAGCAAGCCAGAACGAGTCCTTCCGCTGTCCAGGAGTTGAGAGCGGCACAATGCGGCTTTGAAGGAAATTATCCCAAGGTGAGCAGTTCAAAAAGCGAAAAGATAAAAAAATATTTTAGAAAATTACCAATTATTTAAGTAACATACCGATCGCAAGGATATATATAAGGATATATAGCCCAAATAAGGATTTTAATTGAAATTATCGCAGGTTTGTTGTCCTCTTCCTCCACCTCCTCCACCTCCTATACCCGACACACCGCCAACACCTCCGACACCTCCAACACCCCCTACACCCACGCCATCCGGGAAGTCCATACCTTCGGAGTCAGACTTCATCACTGCCTTCCCTGAACCACCTGAGTGTGGAGTCTCCAATGCCTCATTCAGCAGAGTCGTGGGTGGAGTCAATGCTAAACTTGGTAAGATTTCTTTGCATATCTTCAAATTTAAATAATATACAACAAAAAATAGTTCAACGGCTTTTCATAAGTAAATAAATATGCTTCTTTATTTTGATAAATCTTGGAATCTTCTTTGAAATTTCAAGGAAACAACACCTCTGTCAATAGGTTTGATTAAATCTTGTCATCTTTTATTACGTGGATCATGTAATGTCATCTTTCAAAGCACAGATACCCTGCACCTGTTGTGGCGCAGTAAATTTCTTTCTCGATTTTATTTTCTTAACAATACAATCATCTATTTACATCTTGTATCTGTAAGGGTGTTTGTTAAGGTGATTTCCCTTGGATGGCACTCCTGGGCTACAAGGGTCGTAGTGGAGCTGGTACGCGCTGGCTATGTGGAGGTTCGCTCGTCTCCCACCACCATGTCTTAACCGCAGCCCATTGCATCCACAACCACGAGCACGACTTGTTAGTAACGTCTCATTAGATCTATAGATACGCTATAGCTTACTGAAGGACATAGACAATTATTATGTGAAGGAAATCTAATTTAATCTCTGTATATACATATTTGCTTTGCAAAAAGATTTTAAGTAAAATATTTCATTTATATTTGTCATGGTCGAAATAGATACAGAATCTAGTATTTGTACTGGAGGGTAAAGAAGTGATCGTCCAATAAGAGTTCCAGAGAGATACAGTGAAGCGTATCAACAAAAAAAAATCTAAATTGTTTTTGTTTACTCTTTATATTTTTACATATATCACACTATTTCAAGGTAGACGTCATTGCAAACACAACATGGCTTTGAACAGTGTTTTCAACTTAAATCGCTATTGATATATAACATAACAAACTATCAGGTGACGGAAGTAGATCACTTAAATGCTTCAAAACGATATCACGGGTTTGATTTATAGCTAATGATGACACAGAACGGAAACCGTGTTGTATAAAACGTATAATGATATAGAGTTACAACATCTGAAACCAGATTAGCGCTAACACGGAAAACCTAAAATAAATCTATGAGTTATTACAATTTTACTAGAAAAATTCTAATTCTAGTTCTGCGGGTTTTGAGGACGATTTGATTTAAAAAATACAGCCGGTATTTTAAATAAATAAAAATAAAATCAAACTATAGATTTAGATTCGGAAATTTATCTCCTTATTGAAGGACATCAATCACTCACTGAATAGACAGTCAAAAATATTGCACGATAATAATTAAAACTTAAGAAGAACACATCACAGCTTCTCTGTTGCTGTACACGTGCTGTCAACAAAGGACTAACTGGTAATATGAAATGCGCACAGATACGTCGTCCGTCTCGGCGAGCTGGACTTGGAGCGAGATGATGAAGGTGCTACTCCCATCGATGTCCTCATCAAGCAAAAGATCAAACATGAGAAATACAATGCGACCTCGTACACTAACGACATCGGACTGTTGGTGTTGCAGAACGACGTGGACTTCACCAGTGAGTCTCGATGTGATGCTGCTAATGAGATTTTCTACGAAGTGCTGTCCATTAACCGAAGACAGGGAAAAACCTGCACCTTTTCCATAACTAATGACAAAAACTGAAACCTTTTTGTGAATATTAATTGACGTATTTTCTTATTCTAGTTAAATATTTAACAAATATCAAGCACACACATTATTAGTAGACGATCGATATAATTTCAAATGAATATTTAATTATTTCAGATCTGATAAGACCAATTTGCATCCCGACGCGTCCGGATCTACGCGCCAACTCATTCGTTGACTACAACCCACTCATTGCTGGGTGGGGAGACACCGAGTTCCGTGCGTAGCACTTCACTAACTCAGGCGAGCTAACTAACTTACGTCGAGCGAATTACACCAAAACCTTAATGTCGCCGATTCTATTCCAGGCGGGCCGTCAGCATCACACCTGCAAGTCCTTCAGCTGCCAGTGCTGGACAACTCGTTCTGCCAGAAGGCCTACTCGCGGTACAAGGCTCAAGTGATCGACGACCGCGTCATGTGCGCCGGCTTCAAGAAAGGCGGCAAGGACGCCTGCCAGGGCGACAGCGGCGGACCGCTCATGCAGCCGGATGTGAGTGATCGTAGGGTTGATGTTCCTCTAAAATTGGAAGCAACTTAGCGAGTGCTATCCGCCGCATGACTTCCTCTACTTGGAATGTAAGAAGCTATAGGCTTGGTATAAAGTAAAAAACTATTTCATACGGATACTTTTGTAGGTGTTTCAGAACACCCTATTCTTGTGCGTTCTCGATTGATCCCTAATAAGGACTGCAATGCTTTGACTCTTGAATGTTTATCTTTATCTTTATCTCAACATTTTCTCTCGTCTGTAATGAATTCCTCTGTGTTCAGTACAATCCAACAACGCTGGCAACATACTTCTACCAGACCGGAGTGGTTTCGTTCGGTCGGAAGTGTGCCGAGGCTGGGTATCCAGGAATCTACACGAGGGTGACGCACTTCGTACCATGGCTGCAAAAAAACATGCTCGGCATTGACGGATGAGCTGAGATTCTTAGTTAAAATACTGTAAATTACAGTTCTTAGAATAATTTATTTGCTAAATAAATATATTTTTGTAGAATTTATTGGACTTTCCTCATTGTCGTTCTAATATTGTTCAGAATGTTTTTTTAATTTTTGACGTACTTAATTGTTAGAGACAACCGGCGACGGGGCTCCGATGAACCGAATTATTTTTATAATACATTTTAATAGAACTGTTATTTTCGGTTCATCTGAAACATCGAAACATCATCTTCATGATCATAATTTTTGTAACAGAAATTTTGACGTTTTGTTTTTTATCATATTTATAACCAGGTATAACTTATGAGTATATATTAAATGTCAGTACATTTAGCGTCATATCCGCTTTCATTATAGAAGTAAATTCTATCACTGAACTCCTTCCTACACACGCCATGTAAGGTCAACGGATTAAAATTCAATGAAAAAGCTTAATGTGACTTAACATAAGTTAGCCTTAAGTATATCTAAGTGCTAGGGCGTGGTATATAATATATGACAAGTGTATATTAGTGATATCAGAATGAGATTAATCAAAAATGGTCACAAATACCGTTTACTTGACTGCAGATCTCGACCGGTCCGTCCGGATACTGACTCAGGAAGTCCACAGTAACTTATTTCTTCGCAATACTTAGTTTTAATGTTACATAATAGTTTGTAAATAAGCAAATGAGATGTTTGTCGCTTTGTGTTTTAATTATTATTGTACCAATGATTTGTTTATTAAATATATACTTTACTTTATACAAAGATTTATTATAATTTTAACTCCTTTACTTACGTCAGCGGGAACCTCATAACGCAAACGAAAAATTTGTTATGAGATTGCGGTACTTCCCCTGTTGAGCCAGCCCATGTTTGAACTGTCGTTATTTGACCACAGCTAGGCTCTAAGATTATTAAACTGTGAGATAATTTATTAAAAGCAGAGGGTTCAATTCTCTTCTAGTCTTATTTTCCATTAATAATAGATTTAATTTGATGCAATAACAATTTCCTAGTATGTCATTCCTGTTACAATACTACTGTGTTCATAGTTTTTTTATTTAACCGATATATTCTGTTTAAAAAATTGTATTCTTTTTATAATTTTTTTTTGTACATAAATAATAGCAACTAGGTTAAGAAATAAATAGAAAGCGATTTATACGAGCAAGGAATCAAAACTACGAAATAAGACAACAAAAAAACACGCCATTTTATTAAGCTCATTACAAAAGTGTTCCAATAATAGTTGATTTTCACACAAACTGCCATTTTTATGGTTACAATTTGAAGTAAACTTAAAAAAGATACTACGTGCTTATTTAGTTTATTTTTGACGGATATAAATTTTAAACGCATTCGAGTGAATTCGGTAATTTACTTCCTTAAAAAAGAATTACCATTAAAAGTGTAAAATTGAGTAAAATTCTCGAACACAATTGGTGTGTTGATAGCATAGTCTTTCTACTCTAAGAAAAAAAAATATTCGAAATGGTATAAACCCTGAAGATAGCGGAGAAGATGCTCAGGAGGAATAATGAAAGGATAAAGATTTGTAGCGAGGTAAAGACTATTTAAGTTTACATGAAAAACTCATATTAGAAGTATTCGAAGACTGTAACAATATAAGGTAATGGATATCATGTAGTGGACATCACCAATGTTTAAGTCTTGATTGTCGTCGGACTCTCAGACCTCAGGCTATTGAAAGAAACCTCTTAGACGGTTTTCCGAATCCTATATTTCGAAAAGGTCCGTTTCCTGCAACGACACGAGCAAGAATGTATTTTACCTGTACCCTCGCCTCTATTTATACCAACCAACACTCTTTGTTGTGACTGCACTTGCACAAGTGGCCACGCAGATGGCTATGCAGGTGACACCTGATAATTTTAACCATCCATAGTTATTCATTACGTTAATAAAAGTCTACTTTAAAGAGGACAACGGATCTATCGATAAATGAAAATAGACTTTTTTCATTGCCTTAGTCTTAAACACACCGAGTAATAAATATGTTTTAGGGAAAGAAATCTGTAAAGAAAGTTTTTTATTGTAAAATGTACATAAATGACTAAGTCGGTAAGTTTACGGAACGCATCCCATCCCGCCCTATTAAGAAGGTTGATTTCATATCCTTATCGAAAAGTAACGGCAAATACTTTAGTAAACTTTTCCTACGAGTCGCAAACTGTCGTAGGTGATCCGGTTTTCAAGAGACAATTAACTCTCTTCTATTTGTTTGAAAACTTTACTTCTCAGGGCTGCGTCTCCACAAGGATAGGTTTGGATTTCTAGAGGCTCCATCATCTTCGTGGCTTTGAGAACCATACAGATCGGAGTGGGAATGTAAACCGCTCTTGTTACGTGGTTTTGGTCTGCAGCTATGTCCTCTTCCATAGTTAGGTTGTGAGTCTACCGATTTGCCCTTTTTTCTGTTTCTTGTTTTGAGTTTTTATCGTATCCAAAATCTAACTATTTTAATAGTTTCTGTAAGTTACTTCCATGAATTATAAATTCATAAGTTTTACGTACTTCGATATTAAAAAGCTCCCATACATATAATGTAGAATAAGGTTTTCATAACGAAAATAACCAAATTATCAAATATTACAAATAGCCGGATCTAGTAAACCATTGTTCTGGATGCGTGCAAAACTCGTAAGCAAAGTACGACAAAACTTTCAATGTGTGGTCACGGACATGAGATTTAACATTTATCGTAAAAGCGTAGTCTTCAACTGTATAACACACCACGTGTCTCTACCCACTCTAACAGTGTAGATAAATCACTGAATGTAATATCCTGGCTGGGTAGATAACCTTCCTATTTGGAGGGACTGTCTCATATAGTACAGCTGAAAATTGGTGCAATGGGACGTTGAAAGCGTGGAAAACATGGACCGTCTTTAGCAGGTGTCCGATGGACACTGGACTTAAACCAATCGCAGTAATGAGCAGACATAGTACTGCCAGCTGGTCCCTGGTCCCCTGGACAAGATGGTATACATGAAGTTGGAACCAAATATTCATAGACCATATACCACTTCTCCCTCTTATTTATTTTATATGTCCCTTCTTAAGACACCAGTGTTTTGTGTGACACAAACAATCCAACAATTCCGATCGCCAACAAACAGCATACTTGATTAATATAATCCATAATGTATATTCCTGTCCTTTATATTTTAATTATATCAGTTAATTCAATTAAGAATAATAATTGGAAACACAAAATAATATCCAGAAATGATCTGCTTTACGGCGAAATAACAATCTTAAATAAACTTATAGATGTTCTTACAAAAAGTGGGGGTCAAAAAAAAGTATTTAATATCTGAGAACGTGTCTACAAGGAAAATCATGTTAAAAAGATTTAACCTTTGACAACTGCGTAGCGTACAATATGGCGTGTAAGTCAAGTGAAATAATATGCTATAGGGAAGCCTAATGTGAAATACCTCTGATAATAGAATAAACTTACGAAAAAGGTGGAGTTATACAAAAGAAAATAGTTAAAACACTGCCTTATAAATCAACTACGTATACGTATTGAAATCAAAAATTAGTAGAATTCACTCATCCATCTACAGAGTTTATAAAACATATTTAAAAATAAGTAGCGACCATGATTATTGTATAATTAAATAACTAGTACATTAACTTGACAGTTTTCCTTAGTATGATTCAAATAGCAGAATCATCTGACGTGAATCTGGCCTTACCAGCACACGAAAAGTCGGGATACAAGCATAGTCATAAATAACCTGAATCAATCCAATGTTTATAGGAAACTAGAATGTGTTACAACGAATTGAATAACAATAACCTGAATATATTAAAATGTATTATTAATAAGAAAATATAAAAAATATTGTTTAAATAAAAATTATTTGAAGGTTTTAATTTACTTAGAAATAGATATAGGTATTAAAGATATGATAATGTATGAATATGAAAATGCTTTTAGATTATATATTGTTGTAATTAATATAGTTTTAAACATTGGAAACTAATTTTATAATGAAGAAGACGAGTGAATTATATAGAATACTGTTTGTGATAAAGAGGACTTTAGTTCATAAAACCCATTTCAATAAATTTAAAGCGAAATGTAACTAATCTGTAATATTTGTAAGTTGAATGGAAATATTAAATGTGTGTCGGAAATGTATTCGAGAGACGTATCTATTGCATCTCATATATTCAAAGCTAGTCAAGAGCCAGCCCCAGTCGCTGGCGGTGCTTGCTCGTACACGCCATGTTACCTCCTCACGTAATGAGTAGTGCTCTGTTGACAGTGCTGTGTGTCTGTTTGTGTCCACAAGCTGTGTTTTGTCAATACCGTAAGTTTATATATCAGAATTAAGTTCTTATAGAGCGTAGTAAATAGACTTGCAATACATCTACAATCGGATATTATGTTTGACTTTTAATAAATAAAATATTTAATTATAATTATTCCTGTTATAGCGCATGCAACTTTTCAAGAACACTTTTTAATTTTTGTTATGAATAAATATATAAAATAACTATTCCATATATGTATACATGATTTCCAAACCTGACAAACAAGGCGTTTTAATGTCCTGATTTAATTTGGTATCCATTATATGATACAAGTGTAAATACGCATTGTATGCTTTCCTATACTAACATCTTTCCTACACCAACATCTTTCCTATACTAACATCTTTTAATAAAGACAACCAAGACTTAACTTCATATTATTATTTTTTTATTTAATTCTGAAATTGCGAAATAATAGTAAATTTAACAGACGTTAGGAATTTTATAGTAATTCCAGTGTATTATATATGTCGGCGCAACGACATTTAACAAACCATTATAAAGGGTAGTTGTTTCATATGTATAGTTGTTTCATATGTATTTCACTTTAGAGGGTAGATGTGACATAAACAATGTCAAGGCGTTAGTAATAACTTTAACAAAATTATTTGTTTTATAGATCGTCGTAGGATTTGTATTGAAGGAAAGTAAATGGCAATTCGTATCGTGATTTGTAATATGTAAAGATAAGTTATTTTGTGAGTTTTAGTAAAACACAAACTTAAACAGTAACCATTTTGTAATCAATGTTATTCAATTATGATTTCTTTAAATTTTAAATGGCAATATAAAGTTTAGTTGGTTTAATAATTGATTACGAAAACTTTTGTAATGATTACTGTTTATTTGAATTACTACGAATAATCTTTGTAACTTATTATTTAAAATTAAGAGTAAATGTAATGACTCCTCGAAAACCATTTATATTCGGAGACATCTGTGGCGAGGACACAGTGGTGTGAGAGCTATCCAGGAGAAATTACTAAGTGTTAGTTAAAGTTGAAAATAAAGTGGTGCGAGTAAGTGAGAGTGCTTTATTGGTGAAAATGGATAACCTGATAGGTGGAAATAGTGTTATGTGACGATAACATCGCTGACGTCACAGCTCCTAATAATCAACTTGGACATGGCACTTCGACATCAGAAGTGGGATTACCCTCTTCTACTCGTCCATCTGACAATACTGGAGGCTCTGTTGCAGTGGTAAATACCGAATTATTTTTTTATTTTTTTTCACAAATGCTAAAAGTGATAAAGCATATGTCGATCGTATTCCTGGTCAACCAGAAGCCAAAATTAAAAATAACTGATACCTGCCATCATACGACCGGGACATGAATGTTGGAATAAGAGAATGGTGTCAACATATTACAACTGCAATGGAAACCTATAACTTTACTGATTACGAAATCAGAATGAAGGTCCGGAGTCTACTCAGAGGACGCACAAAGTTATGGGTTGACAATTGGTTAATATTTACAACAACGTGATCGGAATTGCGGGATGTTTTGATTACGACTTTTCACATCGAACCAGAGACTGGATACTCGCGGGACATCGTTCGTTTTAAAGAACATAACTATGATAATACTAAGGATATTACGCAATTTTTGTCACAAGCGTGGGTTCTATGGCGACGTATAAGAAAGGCAGTGATTGTCGTATAGGGGATGAACAACTGCGAATCGAATTACTAAATGTTAGAGCGTCATCAGTACCCGAATTGATCTCTGTGGCATCGCCGATACGATACGTGAAACGGTCTCACCTTAATACATTGAACACATTACAAGGAACTATAAAACGAACAAATTTAGTACGATATTTGAAAGGTCTGAGATAATTTACAGTAGTGTCGCTATCAACATTAACAACAGTATGCGTTATAAATGATCTTCGAATAGAGATTCAGTTTCATATTGTACCTGACTGTGAAATATGTTCAGATGTTTTAATTGGAATGAATTTGATTGAAAACACGAATTTTAGTGTGATAGTAAACTTGCATGGTGCTATTTTTCTTCACCAACCTGCTATACGTCATGTGATGTCTAGGAGTGATAAATTTAATAATTTAAATTGCGACCTAACTGATCAAGATCTAATAAATAGATTAATAATTTTGCTCAACAAATATGAAAATCGCGTGTTAAACACCGAAGTACTACAAATACGCTTAAAAGATAACGATAGATATGTAGAACGTAGACCATATCGATTAAGTCCTGTGAGGAGGGAAACAGTTCGTTCAATTATTAAGGAATTACTTGAACATAAAATTATTCGAGAAAGAAACAGCACCAACAGAGCTGTATACAGATGATAGTAGCATTGGATACGGAGCAGTTCTAGCTCAGATCGTTAATGGGCGCCGTCATCCAGTAGTATATATCAGTCAAAAAAAATAACTACTGACGCGGAGAGCCGGTACCACTCTTATGAGCTCGAGACTCTGGCAGTAGTACGGGCAACAAAACATTTTCGACACTATTTATACGGTCGAAAGTTTAAAATTGTAATGCTTTGAAAGCATCCAAACATAAAAAGGATTTACTTCCGTGAATTCATAGATGTAGAAACCCATCTAATGAAATATCTGTCAATATGATAAGCAAAGACATGTAATGGTTACAAATAGAACGAAGACTCGATGATTTACTTCGTCCTTTAATAAGATAGCATGAGCAGCGACCACGCAGCCGCAAACTATACACTAAGAGGAGGTGTCCTAAAGAAAATTTTAACAGATCCTGTGCTTGGCCAACATGAAGTCATTGTCGTTCCTATCATCATTTCAGGGGAGTATAGTAAATTCATTTAAATGAAACTAATATTTTTCGGATATACGCGTGCTTTAATTTTGTTAAAATTACAGGCTCCCGACGTTTCGGTTACTTTTGAGCAACCGTGATCACGGCAGACGAGATTTAATAAATTCATTTCACACCGCATTACATCACCCAGGATGGGAGAGAACTCTTCAAAAAATAAAAGACATATGTTTTTGATAAAATGAGTACTTTAATCGGAAAATTTGTTGAAAATTTTATAATTTGCAGAACATCAAAAAACTCGTCAGGTAGCAACAAGTACGACTTCATCCAATCCAGTAACCCACGGCAGCATTTCAAGTAGTACATATGGACATTACCTGGAAATTAGGAACTAGGAGTAGTGAAGGATCAGTCTCGCAGCCTTGAAACGATTAGTACATCTTTTTGGAACACCAGTTCAGATCATGGTTGATGGAGGTCGAGAGTTTCTTGGTGAATTCAAAGTTTATTGTAACCGCTTTGGGAGCAACATACATTCAATCGCACCAGGAATAAGCCGAGCTAAAGGACAGCTTGAAAGTATCATGAGCACTTTAAAAAATGCCCTAACTATTATAAAAATTACACAACCGAAAACTGGCAGACTGCTCTTGAAGCATTGCAACTCTCGTTTAATTGCACGCCTCATAGAGTTACTGGAGTTGCACCTCTAAATCTTCTCACTCGTCGGCAGCATTGTGTGCCATCGGAACTATAAAGGTTAATTGATTTTGAGAATGAATTTATAAATTTTGATGTATTGGAGGAATATGTGCAACAGAAAATGTTGGCTTCGGCGGAATATGATAAACAGAGTTTTGAAAAAAGTAAGGGTAAGCTACGTTCATTTAAAAGAGGTGACTATGCACTAATCAAAACTAATCCTCGTAAACAAACTTCTTTGGATCTGAAAAATACTGAACCATACGAAATATACAAAATATTGGAACGTAATCGTTACATGCTAAAACGTGTAACCGGTAGAGGCCGGCCGCGTAAGTTAGCTCATGATCAATTACGTCCAGCACCAAATCCAGCAGCAGCAGGAACCGTGTCGGCGGATCAGATTGATGATCCTCCACATTACGACAGTCCATTAAATGTTGAAGCTTCTGAAAATTTAGAAGTTGAATCCAATGAACGATCAATAAACTTGGTCCAACATTCATTGCTTAGTAAAGTATCAATTTATTGACAATTGTCTTTATCAAAAGATCTCTCAAGTTGAGGAACTTGACATGAGGTCAATAAAAAAAAAAAAAAAAAAAAAATTTTAGAACCTGTACTAAAATATTACCTTTCTTCAAATCTTTTAGAGCCTCTGTGGACCACGGACAAAAGTCCTAGACCACAGCATCGACCTACCTCAATCCCTTAGAGCCCCTGTGGACCACGGCGTACGAGACCGCCCAGACCACAGCAACATCATAAAATCAATATCCTCTGTGGACCACGGACAAAAGTCCTAGACCACAGCATCGACCTACCTCAATCCCTTAGAGCCCCTGTGGACCACGGCGTACGAGACCGCCCAGACCACAGCAACATCATAAAATCAATATCCTCTGTGGACCACGGCGTACGAGACCGCCCAGACCACAGCATCGACCTACCTCAATCCCTTAGAGCCCCTGTGGACCACGGCGTACGAGACCGCCCAGACCACAGCAACATCATAAAATCAATATCCTCTGTGGACCACGGACGAAAGTCCCAGACCACAGCATCGACCTACCTCAATCCCTTAGAGCCCCTGTGGACCACGGCGTACAAGACCGCCCAGACCACAGCAACAAACCCACTTCAATAAAAGTAAGCAAAGATGCGTGGAGCATTTTGCGTAAAAAAAAAAAAAACACAAACACAGGTTCAGAGAATCCAAGTGATCTCTTTAATACAGCGTATGTTGATACGTTGATATATCACAACAAAGTAAAACTGGTGCAGGGCACGCACCAGGCCGCAGAATGGCCGTGTCGGCGCAACGACATTTAACAAACCATTATAAAGGGTAGTTGTTTCATATGTATAGTTGTTTCATATGTATTTCACTTTAGAGGGTAGATGTGACATAAACAATGTCAAGGCGTTAGTAATAACTTTAACAAAATTATTTGTTTTATAGATCGTCGTAGGATTTGTATTGAAGGAAAGTAAATGGCAATTCGTATCGTGATTTGTAATATGTAAAGATAAGTTATTTTGTGAGTTTTAGTAAAACACAAACTTAAACAGTAACCATTTTGTAATCAATGTTATTCAATTATGATTTCTTTAAATTTTAAATGGCAATATAAAGTTTAGTTGGTTTAATAATTGATTACGAAAACTTTTGTAATGATTACTGTTTATTTGAATTACTACGAATAATCTTTGTAACTTATTATTTAAAATTAAGAGTAAATGTAATGACTCCTCGAAAACCATTTATATTCGGAGACATCTGTGGCGAGGACACAGTGGTGTGAGAGCTATCCAGGAGAAATTACTAAGTGTTAGTTAAAGTTGAAAATAAAGTGGTGCGAGTAAGTGAGAGTGCTTTATTGGTGAAAATGGATAACCTGATAGGTGGAAATAGTGTTATGTGACGATAACATCGCTGACGTCACAGCTCCTAATAATCAACTTGGACATGGCACTTCGACATATATGTCGGAGACAACTACAAACCGCGTTTTTTTAGAAAGCATGACGTCAGAAATGCCAACGTTCTTATTAATCGTCAGGCTCTCAAGCTCTTGAAGGTAACCTCTTAAGCGGTTTGACGAATCCTAAATTTCAAAGAGGTCCGATTCCTGCAACGGCTTGAGCGAGACTGTTTTTAATCTGCACCCTCGCCTCTATTTATACCAACCAACACTCACTGTTGTGACTACACTTGCACAAATGGCCACGCAGATGGCTATGCAGGTGACACCTGATAATTTTGACCATCAGTAATAATTATTAACTACGTAAATAAAAGGTATTCGCTCCGATATACATGAGACGAGATGAAACCTCTCAGCATTCCTTGGATTCAACGTACGGATGCCGGGTCCATCGCGTTGCAGGGAGAGGAGCTTCAACAGTGCCTGGAACTTGCAACCCAGGTTTAGGTTTCAGGGGCCCTTATCTAACGCGCGTTAAACGCTCACCAACTATTGTCCAAGCTCCTCTCTCTCTACCTAACCAAATTTTAAACGAATCTACGAGGGCTGCCAAGAATGAACTGATGTTAGTTCTTGACCGGCCCAAGTCTTTTAGCAGTTTGTAGAGAGATTTGACTGTTATATCTCTCGCTTCTACTTCTACCCCGTACAAATTTACAACGAACCTATTCTTAGTGAGTTCGTTGGTGAGCTCGTAATACTTGTTGACCTTGGTGGCATGGTCTTTGGGGATGTTGGTTTCCCAAGGAACTGTGAGCTCTATTAATACAACGTGCTTTAAAATTCGCAAATATAAAAATATATCCGGTCTTGACGTCGTCGCACAAATATCCTCTGGGATTTTATATGGCTTCTCATACGTATCCATCATTATAGTCGAATCGGAGGCCACTTTAATGATAGCGTAAGGCTTGACGTTTGATTTTGTAGCACTAGTGCCTTCTCTCACAAAACCTTTTGATCGCTCGTTTGTGGTTAATTCTTTTTGCGCTCTGGTTACCAAAACACTAACTGCTTCACGTATGATTTCTAAAACCCTAATGTGACGAAGCGAGTATTGGCCGCTATCCAGGAGTACCCTACATCTCACCAGCAAATGTTTAGCAGTTCCAACTGCCTCCCCGCAGATGTATCAAGTTTTTTTGGTACCTTTACGCCATCTTTCTAAATAACTCTGATCTGGTAAAGTCATCTGGAACGCATTGAGATAAAATTTTAGCAGTGCTGGCAACAAAACATAAATTAAAGTTAACCATTTTAGTGGTAATAGGATGCAAACATCTTTTATATAGTAGCCACTCGTTCTGCATTTCTAAGTTCATTGTCTGGATCTTATATTTAGTATTCTCATCTTGCCGAATAAAAGTCTTTAATAGATACGTCTTTTATACACGTATTTTTGGCCTTCCTACTTGATCCTAACCCTGTTCTGTTACTTTGATCTCCTATCATAAACTGTTTATGGAATTGAAGTCTTGATTTTAGCTCCAGTGCATCTCTGTTTTTAGCGAATAATGTAACGACGTTATCATGGTATTTCCTCAGAATATGTCTCTTGAAAACTCTTAGGTGTTTATAGAGCTCCGATGGCCTTTTTAGATTCTTCCCAAAATTATTGCTATCCTTGAACAACGATGACGAATCAGCCAATAGCGCTTGCCCGAGCCACAACTTCTACACCTTTATGACGCTTGCCTCTAACTTTGACAAAGGGTTTTATTAAAATCGAGGAAAAGCCAATCTAAACGTGATACTAGATAATTATCGTAGATCCAAACTTTTTTGAAGTTACTTATCGGTTGGTTATCGACCTTGTTAAGATCGTTCAAAAAGCTGTCTACTATTCCTTCTGAAGATGGAGTACGACCTATTTTATCTATCTTACGAACGAGAAATTTAAAAGGAGCATTTTCCGTTACCGTAGAAACGCATTGAATGCCTAACTATAATCCCAGATCATATGAGGTATATTTTGTATTTCGCCTCGAGACACAGACAGTGACCTTTATTTGCTGTTGTCCTCAATAAATCCGTTCACTCACAGAATTTATCCATTTCGTCCAATAGAACTTGAATATATTAAATAAATATTAAATAACAATAAATTAAGCATGTGAATTAAAAGAAGACTAAACAAATTTTATAAATATGAAGAAGATAAACCTTTTCTCTTAGAGGACACTTGCACCACATTGGAGGGTGGCATCGGAACGTGTACGCCAGCTGTCTCATGCGCTGCGTACTTCGATCTGCAGCGACAAGCCAAAAGCTTAACTGCTTCTTTCCAGCTTAGAGACTCGCAATGTAAACCAAATGGATATAATGATATGGTAAGTATGAAGACGAACACGGCAAAAAGTACGTAGCGCTTAGAACTATACTATTGAAATATTGAAGTTGAGGTAGAGGCAGGCAAGAAGCAGGCGAGAGCTTGACAGAAACACTTAACCACGTATAATGTTATAAGTTTTTAGAAATAAAAAAAATTAATTATTGTTGAATAATGTAGGTCATTATATATTAGAATTATACCCATAATTTAAAGTTATAATGTAGTATAGTACATTGTAAAAGGAAGCATTGAATTCCGATCCTCAAATTATTCAAGGTCTCGATTCTGCTGGATGGTAACTAATACCAAAGAATCCTTTGTAATGTTTTGTTGACAGATCTGCTGCCCAGTTGCAAATGAGAGACCAAGAGAAACGACGCTGCCATTTCGGGACTTAGACAAAGAATATAACTGTGGTGAAGACCAAAGGAATGCTCAACTTGGTACGACAGTTGCTGATGAAAAGTTTCTCATCTCCTGTAATGCAAAAATTGCAACGCACTTTATAGAACATAGGGCTACTATGAATTGTATAATAAATACAAAATTTCTCATATTTGTAAGTTTACTTTAATACTGACAGACGAAACGTGCACCACAATTGAAGGTGGTGTTGGCAAGTGTGAGTCGTTAGCAGCCTGCGAGCCGTACCTTCATCTGACGAGACAAGCCAAAAACATTCCCTTGGCTATTCAACTTAGAGATGCTCAATGCGGTTCAGACGGAAACGACCAAAAGGTAAACTATTGACAATATTACAAAAAGTATATTTTTATTTTCCTTATTAAATGAAAAACACTTCATTACCTTTTTTTCCTTAATTTGTTTCAAACATACATACCTATTATACACAATAATAATCTTACCTCTTGACAGCTTTAATTGATGCTATGAGAATATTTTAATGGTTGTGTTTATTGTAAAGATTTTGATGTGTAATAACAATAAGTGAGCGCGCGGGATATAGAAAACGAAGAACAACTCAAACTTGTTTCTTTAATTAGGATTAAAAATTTAGATGTTGCACGTTCAGTACTTCGTTAGGCACTGATTCTTTCTTCCCCGCGTCCCGAATCCTTGCGTTATTGCTCGCATATTTTGGGCAGACACTTTTAGTCAATTATCGGCCCCAACAATACGAATAAAATATAAACAGCCTTTGTAATGATTAATTTACTTTAATCTTTGGCAGGTCTGCTGCCCTACTTCAGTGTCGCCTTCATCAACAGCAGATGTGGCTTCCTTCAGAGTATTACCTGAGTCAGACTACATCACGGCCCTTCCTGAACAACCAGAATGTGGCGTCGGTTTAAGTTTTTTCGTCAGAGTTGTAGGAGGTGTTAAGGCCGCACTGGGTAACAATGCTTAGAGCTTAAAAATTATAATAATAAATATTAATTCATAGTTTCATTGATATATTGAGGTATTTCAGCATAACTGTTTACAGTAAAGTTCCCACGTATTTAGATAAACTTCAAGCATTAATTTATTATAGTCCAGCCGTCTAAAAGGGAACGAGCGATATTTCATATTTATTTTAATGAAAAAATCAGTTCGGGAAAAATATATTTAGCACAAGTAATTTGGACGACTCTAAAGGAGTTTTATCTTCGTGATATCCTAATGGAAGCAGTGAGTATTTAAACCGTGGTTTTTATAGACTCATTTATAAACAGGAGGCTTTCCCTGGATGGCACTTCTTGGTACCAAACAAGAAAACTGGGACACAGCACGTTGGATATGTGGGGGAAGTCTGATCTCTCACCGCCACGTCCTGACCGCTGCTCACTGTATAAAGAATGAATTGTAAGTGAATTTGTACATCAATTTGTACATAAATACAATAAATTTGTACATATAATATAAATAGGAACGTGGTCCGACTTGGAGAACTGGACTTCAAAAGAGACGACGATGGCGCTTCTCCCATAGACTTTTCCATTAAAAGAAAAATCAAACATGAAAAGTTCGACTACGCTTCCTTCACTAATGACATCGGCCTTTTGATATTGGGAAAGGATGTGGAGTTCTCAAGTGAGTTATGTTATTTGAAAAAAATATTTGTTAATTTAAATTCCCCTGTTTTATTGGGTCCGTGTAGTTTGTTTTATCAGCTCTAAAAATTCTCAATTGCTGATAGTTTTTTCGCATGAATATTTGTCAAGGTCTCTAACTAGGATCAAACTGTTATAATTTGATATCAATTCATGTCATAAGTGATTCGAGTTTCCAAAATACGTGTTATGTAGAAAACGCTGAAATTAATTGTTACATACATTTTATATTCAGATACATTTTCAGAATTTATCCGACCGATCTGTCTACCGACGAGTGCAAATGTGAGCTGGAATCCTCTTGTAGGCTACAACCAGTTCCTCGCTGGCTGGGGAAACATTGACAACCGTGATTAACATTTTTTTTATATTTACTACTATGCATGAGCAATATCATTATAAATTATGGATTCAAAGATGAAACGTAGCCCCTCTTTATCTACGCACCCACTCATCACACGATAGACTCACGTAAGCTTCCGACGGAGAAGTTTCATAGCTCCTTCTATAGCGTTGTGCAGCTATCCTTGTTCCCTAACCTTGTCAACTATTGTAACTGGTCAGGCGGGGCTTCTTCATCTCACCTGCTATATGTGGAGCTGCCTGTCGTGAACAACTCGGTATGCGAGACAGCTTATGAGTCGCGGGTCATCGATGAGAGAGTTATGTGTGTTGGCAGCGTCTTTAAAGACTCCTGCTCCGGGGACAGCGGTGGACCGCTCATGGACAATATAGTAAGTAATTTAAACGATCATGATGTCGCGCTTGTAGGACGGTTCGTTGTTGCAACAAAGTATAGTGAAGGAACTAAGGAAGATATAAATAACGAAAACTAATATAGAACGCGTTAAAACTCACTGGAACAGGTGTGGAGTAAAATGTCGTTCATATCTCCGTTGTCCTTGAATGACAGTCACAACGTCATTTGTTTGTTTTTTATTTATAGGAAAACATCCAGCTTGTACTGAAAGATATTATTATCTCGTTACATTAAAACGATTTGCCGGAAAAGTTCCCGCAGTTATTTTAAAATGAAGTGTACTAGTTAGACACACCTTGAATTACGAAAAAATACAAATATAACAAGCAGATTTAAATCGAGGCGTATCAAACATTAATACAAAAACTACACCAAAATGTTATTAAAATTAAAGACATTGATGTTAACACTCTCAATCTCGTTATATAAATGATTATAATAAATAAAAGATCTCACAACAAAACGCTTTTCGTTATAATTAGTTCTACAAAATGGAACAGAAAAAGTGTGTTTAAGACGTGATCTTAGACGAGAGCGGTTTAGTCGACTTTATTCAATAGATATTTTCAATCAATGAAGTTATTTAAAATATTATATAAAAATAATATGAAGATTTTTTCTCGCCTCTCCTCCAAAGAATCGTAGTGGAGAATTAATACCTTATCTATGACAAACTTGTGCGCTAACTTTTTTAAATATTCTATTTTCTTTTTTGTTGCTTTTTATACAAGATTAATATTATGTTAATTTTCAGATAAACAAAACGACTTTTCGTACTCATTTCTATCAGACCGGCGTTGTGTCGTATGGTCACACTAAATGCGGTGAAGCAGATTTTCCAGGCGTCTACAGTTCACTGGCGTACTTCTTGCCCTGGATACGGGAAAATGTGCTGGGATTTGTTGAATAGCTTCATTTTGTACATCCGATACAAAAATTGTTCAGTGTTACAAAAAAATGTTTAGAATATTCTTTGACTATAAGGTAATAAAACATCCACCAAGAAATATATGACATTTTATACCAATAACAAAATATGAATTTCCTTAAAAGATAGCTTAGGAATAGGATTTCTTTGAAAGCAATAAAAAAAAATTTCACCGCAAATTGTCTATGCTACATTTTATATTTACTTCATTTGAGGAAAAATGGGCGTATCGGTTAAAGTTTCATAATAATAACAAATACACAAGATCCATTTTAGCCTTCGCTGGCGATCTCGCAATACTGACAGGTGATCCCAAACACTGTCAAGTACTATTAGCTGAAGTGGTTAAATTCTGTGAGTAGACGGATGGATTGAGGATAAAACCACACTAATGTCACTGTGTGTGTGTGTATGTGTCTCGGTGTGTGTGTGTCTCGGTAAGCGGAATACAAGATATACCTCATACGTTCCCGGCTATCGTTAGGCGGTCAAAGCGTTTCTAGGGTTACCTATAATTATCTAATATCGCGTTTGAATTGACCTTTCCTAGTTTATAATTTTAATAAAACCTTTTTGCCAAAGTTAGATGCATGACTCATAAAGGTGTTGAAGTTGTGGCTCGGGCTCGCGCTGTCGGCTGATTCGTTAGCGTTATTCAGGGAGCGCAATAATTTTGGGATGAATCTAAAAAGGACATCGGAGCTCTATAAACATCTAAGAGTTTCCAAGAGAATGCCATGATGTGTCGTTACATCACTTCAAGGCATCAATTGCATAAACAATTTGTGATAGGAGCACAAAGTAACGGAGTAGTGACATTGAAAACTTTTATTGGGCAAGACGGGAATCCTAAATATAATGTCCATGCAATCAGCTTAGAAATGCAGAACGAGTGGCTACACTTAGGAGATTTTTGCATCCCATTACCATTAAAATGGCGTACTTTAATTCATATTTGGTCGCCAGCACTGCTAGATTTTTATCTCAATGCGTTTCAGATGATTCTACATGATCAGAGTTATTTAGTCAGATGGGGTAAAGGTGCCAAAAAAACTTGCTACATCTGCGGGAAGTTGGAACTGCTAAGCATTGGCTGGTGAGATGTAGGGTACTCCTGGATAGCAGACAATACTCGCTTCGTTACGATAGGGTTTTAGAAATCATACGTGAAGCTGTTAGTGTTTCGGCTACCAGAGCGCAAAGGCAATAACCACATAAGGTTTTGTGAGAGAATGCACTAGGGCTACAAAATCAAACGTCAAGTGTTACTCTACCTTTAAAGCGGCTTCGGATTGGACTATAATAATGGATCTTTGGGCGTCGTCCTTCAGCCCAGTCATATTTATGTATTCGCGAAATTTGAAGCGCGTTGTGCTAATAGAGCTCAAGGTTCCTCGGGAAACCAACATCCCAGAAGACCATGCCATCAAGGTCACTAAGGATAGGTTCGTTGTAAATTTTTACGCGGTAGAAGTGGGAGCGAGTTGTATAATATCTAACAGCCAAATTTCTCTACAAACTACTAAAAGACTTCGACCTGTCAAGAACTAACAAAAGTTCATTCTTGGAACGTGCATCGAAGGCTAGTAGGTTTGTTTCAAATTTGGTCAGGGAGAGAGAAGATCTTTGACGGTGCAGGTGAGCGTTTAACGCGCGTTAAATAGGGGCCCCTTAAACCTACGTCTGGGTCGCAAGTCCCAGGCACTATTGAAGCTCCTCTCCCTACAACGCGATGGACCCGGCACCCGCACGGAGAATCCATGGAATGCTAAGAGGTTTCGTCTCTGTGTTTAGCTGTAAATATTTAGACATTTAATTTTTAAGCGATCTTAGATTTATCACTTGTAGATAATGAACAGCATCAAGGTAAGTTTGCCCTAATTTTTCATAATTATTCTTGGTTTTAAAAATTTTACAGTAAATTATTTATTAAGGCCATATTATTAGTATTATATTTTATGACTTCCATGAATCATAAATGTATATTTTTTTACGTATTTCGATACTTAAACGCTCTCATATATAAAATGTAAAGTAAGGTTTTGACAATGACAATGACCAAAGTATCCAATGTTACAAATAGCCGGATCTAGTAAACCATTGTTCTGGATGCATGCTAAACTGGTAAACAACGTACGACAAAACTTTCAATGTGTGGTCACGGACATGAGATTTAATATTTTTCATAAAAGCGCCGTTATCGACTGAATAAGGGACTACAGTATCCCTACTTACTCTAACAGCGTAGATGAATTAGTGTAGGTTATATCCTGGCTGGTTGGATAATTTTCGTATTTGGAGGAACTGTCTCATATAGCAGAGCTGACAATCGGAGCAATGGAACGTTCAACTGGTGTCCGATGGAAAAAAACTGGACTTAAACCTATCGCAGTAGTGAGCAGATATAGTACTGCCAGCTGGTCCCTGGTCCCCTGGACAAGATGGTATACATGAAGTTGGAACCAAATATTCATAGACCATATACCACTTCTCCCTTTTATTTCTTCCATACATCCCTTCTTAAGACACCAGTGTTTTGTGTGACACAAACAATCCAACAATTCCGATCGCCAACAAACAGCATACTTGATTAATATAATCCATAATATATATTCCTGTCCTTTATATTTTAATTATATCAGTTATTAAATTAACAATTATAGTTAAGACACTAAAAGGATAAACATAAACAGACAAATAATAGTTTTTTTTTATTAAAAACTATTACAATAAATAAATATAATAAAAATAATAAACTTGGGATGTTCCTCAATCAGGTTGGGTCATAAAAAAAATATGTCATATTTACATCAAAGAACGCGTCTACAAGGAAAATCATGTTAAAAAGATTTAACCTTTAACAACTGCGTAGCGTACAATATGGCGTGTAACTCGAGTGATATAATATGCTATAGGGAAGGCTAATGTGAAATACCTCTGATAATAGAATAAACTTACGAAAAAGGTGGAGTTATACGAAAGAAAATAATTAAAACACTGCCTTATAAATCAAGTACGTATGCGTATTAAAATCAACAATTAGTAGAATTCACTCATCCATCTACAGAGTTTATAAATCATATTTAAAAATAAGTAGCGACCATGATTATTGTATAATTAAATAACTAGAACATTTACTTGACAGTTTTCCTTCGTATGATTCAAATAGCAGAATCATCTGACGCGAATCTGGCCTTACCAGCACACGAAAAGTCGGGATACAAGCATAATTATATTTTATTTTATTTATATAATTAAAAATCACAATTTAAACAATTTAAACAATTTAAAAACTTAAAAAACTATGTTAATATTGTTATTGCTATTGCATCCCACTAGAGATAGCGCAGCAATGATATAAATTGATTTTAAATGATTAAACGACCACACCTTTCGCGCATAGTAGCGCAGAAACAATTAACCCGCGCTGTCGCGCACATCCCTGACGCGCTACAGAAACGAGGCAGCCCCAGCAGCATCCTGAACGCCTTATTAGATTGAACCATAAGGGCGTTATAAGTTTTCTGCGAACACCTGACCCACAGGATAGACAAAAAAAAGCCTTGTACAGTAGGCTCTAAACAATATAATTTTCACGCCATTCGAGGAGCGCGCAAACCTGCGAGCCAGCGTATCACTCTCACCGACAACGCCCTCCTTTCTTTCTCAATATCGGCATCGTCCTTGAGGCCGGGTCAACACATGCCCAAGATATTTAAATTGGTACAATCCTTTGAGTTCATTATCATTGAGCAAAATTAACGGTGTTATATTTGATTCTTCACCCCCTGCCTCTAAGACCATGACTACACTTTTTGTTTTCACTATATCACTATTGTAGATAAGACCGTGCCCTCCCGAATAAGCTTCACATATCGCTGTCAGCTTCCTAAGACCACAAATTGAGGCACTTAAAGAACCATATCGTCAGCAACTTAGGTTATTAATACAAATGCAATCTATATGACAACCTATCCTAGTGCCACTAAGCTCGCCAAGTAAATCATTCACGTACAAGTTAAAGTGGGTTGATGAAGTTAAAAATCTGAAAGAATTAAATGTTTATAGGAAACTATAAACATTTTTCGCTGTTACAGCGAATTATACATCATCAAGAATTGAATAACAATTATCTGAATATATTAAAATGTATTAATAAATATATGTAAAAAATATTATTGTTTAAATAGAAATTATTTGACTTTATCTTAATTTACCTAGAAATAGATGTACTCATCAATCATCATCATCATCAATACATATTATAAAATAAAGTACCCCGCCGCGTCCGTCTGTCTGTCTGTTCGCAATAAACAGAAAAATTACTGCACCGATTGTCAAGCGGTTTTCACCATCTGATAGCGTGATTCTCGAGAAAGGTTTTAGTATATAATTTGTTAAGGTTTTGTATTGATTTGTGTCTA
Organism: Danaus plexippus; assembly: GCF_018135715.1. Lineage (NCBI taxonomy): Eukaryota > Metazoa > Arthropoda > Insecta > Lepidoptera > Nymphalidae > Danaus > Danaus plexippus. The sequence continues at coordinate 6,449,491 of NC_083550.1, read as the reverse complement.
CATTAACGATATTTGTTGAAGATTTCAGCTTCTAACGAAAACGCTGCCAGAACTCTTTGAGATATAACAAAACAATGTATGGTGGAATTGTGTATCTTATACAGGTCTACAGAAAAGCCCGCGGCGGCATATGTCTATACCTTAAGGATAACATACTATATACATTTTACAACTTTTAACAATTGGCATTCCTAAAGCGTTAATTGGAAAGCTATAAATATAAATTACTGATATATAAATTACTTCGTTTTCAAGCCTACATCAGTATCTGTGAATTACTTTTTAAATTATTTAAATCAGTCGCTGGCAGTGCTTGCTCGTACACGCCATGTTACCTCCTCGCGTAATGAGTAGTGCTCTGTTGACAGTGCTGTGTGTCTGTTTGTGTCCACAAGCTGTGTTTTGTCAATACCGTAAGTTTATATATCAGGATTAAGTTCATATAGAGCGCAGTAAAGAGACTTGCAATACATTTACAATCGGATATTATGTTTGACTTTTAATATAAAATATTTAATTATAATTATTCTTGTTATAGCGCATGCAACTTTCCAAGAACACTTTTTAATTTTTGTTATGAATAAATATATATAATAACTAGTCCATATATGTATACATGATTTCCAAACCTGACAAACAAGGCGTTTTAATGTCCTGATTTAATTTGGTATCCATTATATGATACAAATGTAAATACGCATTGTATGCTTTCCTACACCAACATCTTTCCTATACTAACATCTTTCCTACACCAACATCTTTCCTATACTAACATCTTTCCTACACCAACATCTTTCCTATACTAACATCTTTCCTACACCAACATCTTTCCTATACTAACATCTTTCCTACACCAACATCTTTCCTACACCAACATCTTTCCTATACTAACATCTTTCCTACACCAACATCTTTCCTATACTAACATCTTTCCTACACCAACATCTTTCCTATACTAACATCTTTCCTACACCAACATCTTTCCTATACTAACATCTTTCCTACACCAACATCTTTCCTACACCAACATCTTTCCTATACTAACATCTTTCCTACACCAACATCTTTCCTATACTAACATCTTTCCTACACCAACATCTTTCCTATACTAACATCTTTCCTACACCAACATCTTTCCTATACTAACATCTTTCCTACACCAACATCTTTCCTACACCAACATCTTTCCTATACTAACATCTTTCCTACACCAACATCTTTCCTACACCAACATCTTTCCTATACTAACATCTTTCCTACACCAACATCTTTCCTATACTAACATCTTTCCTACACCAACATCTTTCCTACACCAACATCTTTCCTATACTAACATCTTTCCTACACCAACATCTTTCCTATACTAACATCTTTCCTACACCAACATCTTTCCTATACTAACATCTTTCCTACACCAACATCTTTCCTATACTAACATCTTTCCTACACCAACATCTTTCCTATACTAACATCTTTCCTACACCAACATCTTTCCTACACCAACATCTTTCCTATACTAACATCTTTCCTACACCAACATCTTTCCTATACTAACATCTTTCCTACACCAACATCTTTCCTATACTAACATCTTTCCTACACCAACATCTTTCCTATACTAACATCTTTCCTACACCAACATCTTTCCTACACCAACATCTTTCCTATACTAACATCTTTCCTACACCAACATCTTTCCTACACCAACATCTTTCCTATACTAACATCTTTCCTACACCAACATCTTTCCTATACTAACATCTTTCCTACACCAACATCTTTCCTACACCAACATCTTTCCTATACTAACATCTTTCCTACACCAACATCTTTCCTATACTAACATCTTTCCTACACCAACATCTTTCCTACACCAACATCTTTCCTATACTAACATCTTTCCTACACCAACATCTTTCCTATACTAACATCTTTCCTACACCAACATCTTTCCTACACCAACATCTTTCCTATACTAACATCTTTCCTACACCAACATCTTTCCTACACCAACATCTTTCCTATACTAACATCTTTCCTACACCAACATCTTTCCTATACTAACATCTTTCCTACACCAACATCTTTCCTATACTAACATCTTTCCTACACCAACATCTTTCCTACACCAACATCTTTCCTATACTAACATCTTTCCTACACCAACATCTTTCCTATACTAACATCTTTCCTACACCAACATCTTTCCTATACTAACATCTTTCCTACACCAACATCTTTCCTATACTAACATCTTTCCTACACCAACATCTTTCCTACACCAACATCTTTCCTATACTAACATCTTTCCTACACCAACATCTTTCCTACACCAACATCTTTCCTATACTAACATCTTTCCTACACCAACATCTTTCCTATACTAACATCTTTCCTACACCAACATCTTTCCTATACTAACATCTTTCCTACACCAACATCTTTCCTACACCAACATCTTTCCTATACTAACATCTTTCCTACACCAACATCTTTCCTACACCAACATCTTTCCTATACTAACATCTTTCCTACACCAACATCTTTCCTATACTAACATCTTTCCTACACCAACATCTTTCCTATACTAACATCTTTCCTACACCAACATCTTTCCTATACTAACATCTTTCCTACACCAACATCTTTCCTACACCAACATCTTTCCTATACTAACATCTTTCCTACACCAACATCTTTCCTATACTAACATCTTTCCTACACCAACATCTTTCCTATACTAACATCTTTCCTACACCAACATCTTTCCTATACTAACATCTTTCCTACACCAACATCTTTCCTACACCAACATCTTTCCTATACTAACATCTTTCCTACACCAACATCTTTCCTATACTAACATCTTTCCTACACCAACATCTTTCCTATACTAACATCTTTCCTACACCAACATCTTTCCTATACTAACATCTTTCCTACACCAACATCTTTCCTACACCAACATCTTTCCTATACTAACATCTTTCCTACACCAACATCTTTCCTACACCAACATCTTTCCTATACTAACATCTTTCCTACACCAACATCTTTCCTATACTAACATCTTTCCTACACCAACATCTTTCCTACACCAACATCTTTCCTATACTAACATCTTTCCTACACCAACATCTTTCCTATACTAACATCTTTCCTACACCAACATCTTTCCTATACTAACATCTTTCCTACACCAACATCTTTCCTATACTAACATCTTTCCTACACCAACATCTTTCCTATACTAACATCTTTCCTACACCAACATCTTTCCTACACCAACATCTTTCCTATACTAACATCTTTCCTACACCAACATCTTTCCTATACTAACATCTTTCCTACACCAACATCTTTCCTATACTAACATCTTTCCTACACCAACATCTTTCCTATACTAACATCTTTCCTACACCAACATCTTTCCTACACCAACATCTTTCCTATACTAACATCTTTCCTACACCAACATCTTTCCTACACCAACATCTTTCCTATACTAACATCTTTCCTACACCAACATCTTTCCTATACTAACATCTTTCCTACACCAACATCTTTCCTACACCAACATCTTTCCTATACTAACATCTTTCCTACACCAACATCTTTCCTATACTAACATCTTTCCTACACCAACATCTTTCCTACACCAACATCTTTCCTATACTAACATCTTTCCTACACCAACATCTTTCCTATACTAACATCTTTCCTACACCAACATCTTTCCTACACCAACATCTTTCCTATACTAACATCTTTCCTACACCAACATCTTTCCTACACCAACATCTTTCCTATACTAACATCTTTCCTACACCAACATCTTTCCTATACTAACATCTTTCCTACACCAACATCTTTCCTATACTAACATCTTTCCTACACCAACATCTTTCCTACACCAACATCTTTCCTATACTAACATCTTTCCTACACCAACATCTTTCCTATACTAACATCTTTCCTACACCAACATCTTTCCTATACTAACATCTTTCCTACACCAACATCTTTCCTATACTAACATCTTTCCTACACCAACATCTTTCCTACACCAACATCTTTCCTATACTAACATCTTTCCTACACCAACATCTTTCCTACACCAACATCTTTCCTATACTAACATCTTTCCTACACCAACATCTTTCCTATACTAACATCTTTCCTACACCAACATCTTTCCTATACTAACATCTTTCCTACACCAACATCTTTCCTACACCAACATCTTTCCTATACTAACATCTTTCCTACACCAACATCTTTCCTACACCAACATCTTTCCTATACTAACATCTTTCCTACACCAACATCTTTCCTATACTAACATCTTTCCTACACCAACATCTTTCCTATACTAACATCTTTCCTACACCAACATCTTTCCTATACTAACATCTTTCCTACACCAACATCTTTCCTACACCAACATCTTTCCTATACTAACATCTTTCCTACACCAACATCTTTCCTACACCAACATCTTTCCTACACCAACATCTTTCCTATACTAACATCTTTCCTACACCAACATCTTTCCTATACTAACATCTTTCCTACACCAACATCTTTCCTACACCAACATCTTTCCTATACTAACATCTTTCCTACACCAACATCTTTCCTACACCAACATCTTTCCTACACCAACATCTTTCCTATACTAACATCTTTCCTACACCAACATCTTTCCTATACTAACATCTTTCCTACACCAACATTGAGAACCGTGATTAGCTTTTTTTTATAATCACTTCTATGCAAAGTCAAGTAAAATGAAGATTCAGAGATGAATCGTAACCCCTCTTAGTTTGCACACCCACTCATCAAACGATAGACTCACATCAGCTTTTGACAGAAAAGTTTCATAGCTTCTTTATTATCGCAGTTGGTGGATTAAACCAAAATATAAAACGTACTGATCGACACCGCTACCCTTGTTCCCTAACCTTGTCAACTATTGTAATTGGTCAGGTAGTTTTTCTTCAACTCAGCTACAGTATGTGACGCTGCCTGTTGTGAACAACTCGGTTTGCGAGACAACTTTTGAGTCGCGGGTCATCGATGAGAGAGATATGTGTGTTGGCAGAGTTTTTAAAGACTCCTGCTCCGGGGACAGCGGTGGATCGCTCATGGACAATTTAGTAAGTAATTTTAACGATCATGATGTCACGCTTGTAGGACTGTTCTTTTTTGCAAAATACATAGTGCAAAAACCAAGGAATATATAAATATTGACAACCAATATGGCTAATGGCACCTGTTAAAATTTACTGGAACGGGTGTAGAGTAATTAATATTTTAGTATATAAACTAATAAGTAACGAGAAAAAAATGGGATATCGGTTCAAGTTTAATAATAAATACACAGAATCCATTTTAGCCTTCGCTGACGATCTCGCAATATTGTAAGATTTTCTGTTCATTTCAATTCATTACTAAGTACTGCCACCTAGCATCGAAATCTGCAAACTGTCAAAATGGCATTAACATTTGGCTGGTGTTTGCTACATATTAACAAAAATGATAGCTTTACAGAGTATAATTTTTATAATACTGTGTCTTTAGCAGCACCTACCTGTGTCTACAGAACAGTGGCGGGATAACCACAAGCCCAGCCGGGAAACTGATCGGAAGAGGCTTGCTGCAGCCTTGGGTTCTAAATAGCTCCAAAAAGTGCTGGTGCAGAAGCCAGGGCAGGACGGGGAAACCACTGCAGTCTGCAACTATCTTCCCAAAAAAGTCATTATGTATACGGACTGCAAAGACTCTTGCGACGATGATGAGGACGTGTCTTTAGCTGTAAATTTTTAGAATCATTTAATTTTTAAGCGATTTTAGATTTAAAACTTGTTGAATATGACGAACAGCATCAAGGTAAGTTTGTCTTGATTTTTCATAATTGTTATTTGTTTTATGAATTTTCGATTTAAATATTTATTAAGGCCAATATGATTACTGTATTTTATATTTAGCTTTTGCAGGATCAATGGAATATAGAAGCTGGGATGTCGGTCAACATTTAGAGTTTACAAATGAGATTAAAAAGCTCATAGGGTCATGACCTCTGAACGGCGAGGGACAGGTACAGTATTATTTCCCAAAAATTAGAGATTAGCTAAAAAATTGCTACTTTGTAACCCGAGGTGTAATATCGAAAATCTATCTAGCGTTCGCCCCAAAAACTATTGATAATAAAACAAAATAATGAATTAAGGCTTTGCAGGTCTCATTAAGGTCTAGAAAAAGTCCGCGAGAGTATATGTCTAACTATCATAGTTTAGTCTCAATACGCATTTTAGTGTTCAACAAAATTATAAAATCGTCTGAAGAAAGAAACTACGTTAAATTTATATCCTAATATTGATCCTTATCGAAATGAAGAATTCTTTTATCAAAGGCATTTATGTAGAAATAAAATACTTTTTGCTTTATCGCAATTGGACTTTTCATTTTGAAGTTATGACGAGTATAAGACGAGTCGAGTTGGTACCTAGTAACGAATTATTTTCCAAAGAATTTTATCAACGTAATATGTCTAATATTAGGTAATCTTTAATATTTCATTGTGATCAAGTTTGTCATTGAAATCTTTAAATCAATAATTTCAATTAAGATCTTAGAATTGTATCCTTTCCAATACTTATAAATGCAAATTAACTCTGTGTCTGTCCAAACCGCTGCAGCGGCCGTGTCGGCCGATAGTACCTCTGATGTTCACGCGGACGGAGCTAGTAACATATAAAATAAATACAAATTAAATTTATCAAATAATAACTCATTACTCATTCTACTCAGAAAATAGTATTTTGGATATTTTACTACATGTGCATTGTAAATAAAACCTGTGATCTCATTGTGCGAGATAAAATACTGTGCTCTACACAGAGGAGGATAATAGTTCTCTGTGATTTGTATCCCATATGTGAAACTATATGTATCAAAGTAAGAAAAGATACGGCCACGGAACCAGTCGTCTCGCGTTACTTTAATTGAAGGCTCCTGTCGTGTTATAGAATAAGTCCCGTGACGTGAGTCAAATGACATTAAAAGTCTGTTAACAAGAATAACCAATATAGGTTTAGTTATCTGGGTAGGGTATGCAGTGCTTATTGTCTATGGTGTACACGCCACTGATATAACATAAGACTTATACTGAAAATATACAAATTGTTTATCATAGATTATAAATAAAATATTGACACTAGTTATTATACGTAAGATAAAGTAATATGTTAATGTAATTATAATACCTCTCGGACATGCACCAACTAGTCAATGACTTAATTACAAACTTATTTCAATATCAGACAGAATTTTTTTTTTCAGGCTCCTATTTAACTTGCATTGCAGGTAACTTAACTTCCAATCCTTTTTGTATACAATATTAAGTTATTTTTGTGAGCTCGTTCGTAATATAGCGTTAATTGTAAAGTTAAAAAGAAATTAAAAGTAAAAAACCTTTCTAAAAAACACGCCTTCACCGGAAACTGAAACGACATAAATGTTTTTTTAAATAAAACTAATATTTTCGGATTACTTCGCGTATTTTATTATTTAAAAAAACTACATACTTCCGACGTTTCGGTTACTTTGCAGCAACCGTGATCACGGACAGACGAGAAGGTCTTGGATCTCACGATGTATTTTTAATTTGAAACTTTTACTGCGGACTAATGATTACATATGTTTGTTTAGATTGATCAGCAAAATTAAATAATTCAATGTGATTGATTTGAAGTCTTGAAATGACCAAACTATCTGACGACAAGATCTAATACTTAATATGATATAAACATTGTATATATATTAAGAAGATATGAAAGGCTTTATTATGAGATACGTTTTTTAGTTTTAATTTTGTTACTCGATTCGATTCTTTCTTAGAATGTCTTGCTTGAATAATAATAATCTCTGAATTCAGTTCTTATATGTACTATATATATTTAATATTAAAGGTACCTTAGTACCTTCCACCTGTATCCTTACTATGAGTTTCTTTGACTAGCTAAAGATTTATGTATCGAGTTGATTGAATAATGAGTCTTTCCACACTGTTGTATCAACGTAAATGTGCGATTAATTTACGATTCTCTGTTAAAATCTAATTTAGAACAGTTAATTGAGAGTCTGTTAACACTAACCGTAAAGTCTATGAAATATAATCCTGTATAATGTCGTACCTTTTTGAAATTAAACTGGTTAAATACAAAACTACTAATAGAACCTCTGAATGCACAAAATAAAGCACAAAAATTGTAAAATTCTGTTGAAATTAAAATATAAGATGTACTTACTACAGTTATTAAAATGTCTGAATACATAATTATATAAAATTACAAATACAATAGTCGTGATGTAAGCAGTAAAGTTTGATTGCGAAGTAATCGCTCACACCATCGCTCGTCTGGTAGTGGTTTGTATTGATAGTATTTATTAATACGTTAACGTGAGAATGAAAACGTAAATTACTACAGACGTAAGGAAAATGATATGCATGCTAATAAGGTTGTGTAAAAGAAAAAAAAACGGATATGATAAAAAAAAATTATATATGTAAATGTATATAAATATTTAGCTCATAATATATCCTATTGTTTATAGCAAAATTGATTTATTTTAATGTAATACTTTTGTAAGTTGAATGCAAATATTAAATGTGTGTCGGAAATGTATTCAAGAGACGTATCTATTGCATCTCATATATTCAAAGCTAGTCAAGAGCCAGCCCCAGTCGCTGGCGGTGCTTGCTCGTACACGCCATGTCACCTCCTCGCGTAATGAGTAGTGCTCTGTTGACAGTGCTGTGTGTCTGTTTGTGTCCGCAAGCTGTGTTTTGTCAATACCGTAAGTTTATATATCAGGATTAAGTTCATATAGAGCGTAGTAAATAGACTTAGAATAAAATAGTAAATTATAAGTACTGGATATTTTAGATTGTAATATATTAAAATATAAAAAGATTAAAATTTCAAAATGCTAAGATTTATGAACTTGATAAACAGGTTGTAAATAACTCGTTGAACTTGATGTCTATAGTCTAATTAAGATATAAAAAATATATATCTAACATTTTTATATGAATGTTTATAATATCTCCGAAATATTTCCTTATAGGTGGGTATTGGAATGTGTATAAAGTTTAAATTTTGGTTAAGAAGTACCTATATTAAAAATTATTATTCTTAATGTCTAACTTTGAAATTTGTTTGTGATAGAATATACTTTTTAGATGGTATACATTTCACAGACATTGACGAGTACTGTATATACGATAACCTGCAGATGTAAGTAAAGACACCGAGATGATCTGTAGACAGAACAAGCACACGCTTCACGTATAACACATTCATGAAAAGTTCATCGTTTTGATAGGAATCATTTCTTATCCGGAATCATTGTATGATATTTGTTGTTTAAAGTAGATTTTTTTTTGTTATATATAAACAGTGCTAGTCTCTAATATTCTTCCATCTCTCAGGAAGCCTGATTATAATACATTTAAAATTTTAATCAGGGTGCCATTTTTGTCGCTTATGACACTTAAAAGCTGTACCACTTGTAGACTTTTCTAAAGCGAAGGACAACCAAACATAGGATGTTGCAAGGTTTTGGCCATATCAGGGGGGAGGTAGAATGCCCCAGTCAAATTGTAATAATTGTTGCCTCACAATCAATGCAACTCGATCTTGTTTATCGTGATGAAATACGAAAGCTAGTTTATTCACCAACTTTGGACGTTTTTATGGAATTATAGATTCTAGTTTTTTTAAAGTGATTGCAACATTTGTCACTGGTAATCGCATCACTTTGTGGAAAGAGCTCGTAGCAAAACTCCACCTTCTAGTCCCACTAAATACACAGCAGTACCTTCTTCAAATTATACATAAACCTAATAATAATTGAAGGTCTATTTTCTTTAGAACAGGTGTGGTTTCTATGCACATTTTGGTCAAAAAGCGAGATCTCAGTTCCAGAAATAGATTCCTTAACATAGATTGTTTTTTTTTTGTGTTGGCAAACAAACTGCAACTAAAGACACGGCTTATAATGCTCGTCTCCGTCAATAAAAAATGCTTATGTATCTTGCTTATAATCTTAGAAACATAAGGGGATTCCACTATCCCACACACACTATACAGTCGTTTTTTTAGCCGACACACTCTTGAAAGTTCCTAGACAGCCCTTACGGTCTTCATAATTAAATACTAATATATCAGTTCTAAATTTCTTAATTCAGTTGCGAAGGATCATATGACTCGTAAAAAAAAATTCGGATTCGGTTAAAATGTGGCTATTGTCTTAAAAAAAGCATTAAGACAGATCATCAACAAAATACTCCTTTTGAATGTTCATCTTGAATGGTATAGTTTTTTTTTTATACATTTTCATAAACGAAAGGACCTTTGAAAAGTTTTGAGATTGCTGAAAGCGATGCCATAAACGGGTAAGAGATAAGCACGCGTGCTAATAAACGTAGCTAGTTAGTGATTCATAGCGTGGCGCAGCAAGAACTCATGTGGCAATCAAATGTATGAAATAACTTACTAATTTACCTGCATTGTTTATAGTTTAATGTACATTGCTTACGAGATACAGCTCGTTATGTAGCGTTGTATTTACCTTTCAGAGGAAACTTGCACCACATTAGAAGGTGGCATCGGAACATGTACGCCAACTATCTTATGCGCTCCGTACTTCAATCTGCTGGGAGTAGCCAAAAACCTCACTATTTCTTTCCAACTTAGAGATGCTCAATGTGGGTCACATGGTATCAACATCATGGTGAGTACCAGAATTAGGACAAAATAAGTTGATATGACGTAGGTAGTATGAGATTATCAAAATCTTGAAAGAAAGGACAGGTAAGAAAATTTGATAGAAAAACAGCTACCATGACAATTTTGGTTATAATAATAATAACAAAGCCCCCTTTATTTCCAATCTACAATTGTTTTTAAACGCTCTTTTGAGTATATATTACAAATATAGCGACGTGCAATTAGTAATTTTAAATATAAGTCTATGTATATATAAATTTGCTTTTCGTTTCTTCTGTTCGCTATCGTTACTTTCTTCAGTGCCATTGATCGGAACCCCTTCACGGGTAAAGGCCTCCTCCAGCGTCTTCCAGACCTCTCTATCTATAGTCTTCTCCATCCATTCACTTCCCGCTACTCCTTCTATATCTTCTATCCACCTCTTTCGAGGGCGCCTTCTTTTCCTTGTTCCTCTTGGTTCCTTCCATAAAATTGTCTCAAGAGTCCATCTTCTGTCCTTGTATCTTGCTATATGTCCTGCCCACTGCCACTTCTGTTTTGGGGCATATTGTAAGGTTATAATTTGCAATTTTCGTCTTACTTTTTTTGCTTTTGACTTTTTGTATCCTTCTCAGTTTCAGTATGCTTCTCTCCATAGCTTTTTGGCACACTACAACTTTAGTGTTTATTTTAGTGTTGTATGTCCACGTTTGGCAACCATACGATAGAGTGGGTAAGACACAGGTATCCAAGACTGTTTTCTTTAGGTGGACAGGATATTTCCCTTTTAAGATTTCTTTCAAATACCAAAATTCTTTCCAGCTCATGTTTATACGCCGGTCTACCTCTAGATCTTCACTTTGGTCCTCGAATGACTGTTGTTTACCTAGTTAATTGTTCTCGTATTCTAGCGGCTTCCCGTGTAGGTTTATAACGGTTATGTGGCTGTTTGTCATTATTTTGGTTTTATTCTCGTTCGTTTTCAGGCCCACTTTTTCACTTTCTTCATTTAAGGTGCTCATCATTTTTTTTTGTCGTTTACTTGATTCAGCGAATAAGACAATATCGTCCGCGAATCTGAGGTGCGTTAGTCGACCTTGATTAACACGAATCCCTTCTGACTGCCAGTCGAGATTGTCAAAAATGTGTTGTAGTACCATCACAAACAGCTTGGGTTACAGAGGGTCTCCTTGTCTCACCCCTCTACAAATCGGTATTACAGGTCCTCGTGTTAATCAGTTTGACTTGGCTTACACTACGTTGGTACATATTTATAATTTTAAGCAAATTTTGTAAATGCTTATATTATGAATACAGCTAATATATTATGAATACAGATAATAAAAAAGGTTTTAAATTAAGTAACCATAATATGACATTGTAATAAGACGTAGTGATTTCCAATCAACGATTGTTTTTAATTTAGGATTTTGTTCCATTGTAAACAACTCCAAAGAATTATTTAAAATATTTTGATGGCAGGTCTGCTGCCCAAATCAAAATGAGCCACCTCCAGAAACAAGCAAATTATTATTGACCTTAAATACCTCCGATGACTCTAATAAGGATCAAGGGATCACTCAACTTGGTAAGAGAGTAATATATATAATTTTGAGCTTTGTAATATTGAAATATATACGCAAAGACCTGATTAAATGTTCTCATTTCGTTTTTTGCCCTCTAGCATGCTTATCTGGAGACGATATTTCATGTAAAAATACAACTTTTAAATTTAAGAGCTTTGTACGTCCAAGTAATCTTCATTCTCAAAGCATGACCAACAACATAACACCCATACAATTATATATTTGACATTTTTGCATCAGTTTAATACTTACAGACGAAACGTGCACCACAATTGAAGGTGGTGTTGGCAAGTGTGAGTCGTTAGCAGCCTGCGAGCCGTACCTCCATCTGACGAGACAAGCCAAAAGCATTCCCTTGGCTATTCAACTTAGAGATGCTCAATGCGGTTCAGACGGAAACGGCCAAAAGGTATCTGACACAGATGTTGGTAATGCTATATAGATACCAGAGCATTCTTATTTTTCTTTTTAGTTGATTTCAAAAAATAAATCAATACGTCCTTATCAGTTATTACAAATAAAGTTCAAAGTACTTAAAACTAATGCTTATTTTATGAGGCTATTATGTTTATATATTTAAGGTTCTAGATGAAACCGAACAATGAGAATAAGCTACTAAAGAAACTACATTACAATTAATTTTTGAAGGTCTGCTGTCCTACTTCAGGTACCTCCACTTCATCGCCGACTGGCGAACCTTCCTTCAGGTCACTATCAGAGTCAGACTACATAACTGCCTTCCCTGAACCACCAGATTGTGGATTCAGTTTAGCACACTTTAACAGAGTTGTGGGAGGTGTGAACGCTAAACTCGGTGAGTATTTTTGTTCTTTTATCTGAGATACACTCACAATAAACATTTTTTCTACATTCCGACATAGAAATAAAAAGTAGGATTTTTGTTTTATTGTAAAAATGTTGATTGTTTGTTTTCAGAATAATTATTTCGTTGATTGGAATAGACTTACCCATATAAGAAGCTAAACGTGGGTTTAATTTATTATATATAAGATCAGAAGGAATAAAAAAGGACTCGCAGTTACATTCTATCTTCCTCTTTATTTATTGTTTCTTAATTTGATTATATTTTTGTACTATCCCAAAAAAAATCAAATCGTACCCAATAGGCAAAAAGTAATGATGTTTTTTATGGAATATTTACTACAAGGTGACTTCCCCTGGATGGCACTTCTTGGTACCAAACAAGAAAACTGGGACGCAGCACGTTGGATATGTGGGGGAACTCTGATCTCTCACCGCCACGTCCTGACCGCTGCTCACTGTATAAAGAATGAGTTGTAAGTGACTTGTACATAAATACATTGTACACGAATGCAATAAATTTGTACATATACTCACTGTTAACAGGAACGTGGTCCGACTTGGAGAACTGGACTTCGAAAGAGACGACGATGGCGCTTCTCCCGTAGACTTATCCATTAAAAGAAAAATCAAACATGAAAACTTCGACTACGCTTCCTTCACTAATGACATCGGCCTTTTGATATTGGGAAAGGATGTGGAGTTCACTCGTGAGTTAATGTTAATGTTATTTCGATTGAAATTTTTATTCCCAGATAGGATAGGAAGTCGATAATACTTGTGATTGAATTTTTTTTATATGCTAAAGTGGCAACCAAGCAGACGGTCTACCTGATGGAGGTAATACCGGCGCCCATGGAAATCCGCAAAATACATTTGCGAAAGTGTTGCCACCCTCGATTAGGGAAGAGGGGGAGGAGAAAGTGGCAAAGGGAGGGAAAAGGGAAGGCGTAGGAAAGGGTGGGAAAAGGGAAAGGGCAACCGGCTCTCTCACTCATCGGACGAAACGCAGCCATTAAAGACTACTTCACGCCGATCTTCTGTGAGAGGGTGGAACTTCCCCGATCGAGCCAGCCCATGTTCGAGCTGCAGTGACTTGACAACAGCTAGGCTCTACCACCTTCAGAAATACAAATAAATTCATTTTATTTGACTTCTTGCAATCCTTGTCTTCAGCTTGGAAATCTCCCAATTGTTGCCAATTTTTCCGTCAAAACCTCTCAACATGACATCTCTGTATAATTTAATAGCGTAGTAGTTACAATGGAACATAACATAACTTTGGAAGCGATGAAATTAGTTCACAAATTAGCATTATTGGTTGAAATTAAGCTCTTGTATTCCTTTAAGCCAAATTATTTTTATATCCTTTCGGTTCTGATTTACTTTCACATATAGAAAACTTAATTTATATCCAAGTTTAAATTTAATCATATTCCAGGTCTGATGCGGCCGATCTGTCTGCCAACTCGTGAAGACCTACGTTCAAAATCTTTTGTTGGCTACAATCCTTTCATCGCCGGTTGGGGAAATGTTGACAACCGTAATAAAACAATATATTATAATAATTTATATACAACACTCTATTTCAGAAACTTATTTTAAGAAGCCATTACAAATGCTTTAAAGCCCGAAACTATAAGTACTAAATTTCGATTCTCAGCAGCATTAAAACACGACCATATTTTTTTTAGGCTGTGTTAAAGATATCTTAGGAAATGAAACATTAATTTTTTTCATGTATAAGTGGCAAGACTATGTTCAGAAACCAGAGATCCATTTACAGGCAATATTTTTATTGTATTATAGGGCAAAAGACTTGAACACAATCAGGTACCTAGTAAAGTTGTGGGGACTCCTTTTAGCTCCTGTTAACGCCCTACAAATAGCAAAAATTTAAGAAGAAAAAGCTGAATAATAGCTTTCGGATGGAAAAGTAGATCTTTCAATTCAACCTCAAACTCTCTCATCAAACGAAAGGCAAATAAAAAAGATCGACAATTGAAGGTGAACTTTCTTTGAACCAAAAGAATTTTGGTAGAATTCATCTTGAATAAACACTGGACTGATTGGTACATATTCGTAACCTATTGTAATTGGTCAGGTGGTGCTGCTAAATCTCACATGCAAGTTGCGCAGCTGCCTGTCCTGGAAAACTCCAAATGCAGGAGGGTTTACGAATTGCGGGTCATCGACGAAAGGGTCATGTGTGCTGGCGTCACAGGCAAAGACTCCTGCAATGGTGACAGTGGCGGACCGCTCATGCAACCGAATGTTAGTCATTCTGCTATAACCATAAGCAATAGTTCGGTTCTTTGTTGCGATCAACGAAAAATGCAGAACTTAATCCTTCCTAAAGCAATAAAACATTGGAAAATAATATGACTAATATATAATCCAAGAAAAGTTCTATTGAATTCTCTCTTGACCTTGCTTCACAGAAATATTGATGTCGCATATATGTCAGAACATGATGCGAATTCTGTAATTTTTTCAGACGAACCGGACAACGGGTAAAATATATTTCTATCAGACCGGCGTGGTGTCGTATGGTCATACTAGATGTGGTGAAGCGAGTTTCCCAGGCGTCTACAGCTCAGTGCAGCACTTCCTGCCCTGGATACAGAAACACGTGCTGGGATCGGACGAATGACTTCTCCTAGTTAATTATATAGAAAAAATAAATATGTGTATGTAATATTAAAATGTAATTTATAATAAGTACCAATATTTAAATTGTCAAAGCTTGTTACTCTTTATTCTCACTAATGCGTTCCTACTTTTTTCAAACAAAAATCAGCATTGAAAAAACTATTTATTTCTTTAATTTAAAGTAATTTCTTTACAGTTTAGATTGTATACAACATTCATCGTTTTGATTTTGATCTAATCACACCTGTCATAAACTTAAATGAACTATTTAATAGTCCATTGACAAAACACTACTTTGCATTTCCATTAATTCAATACAAAGATTAAAAATATAATCACTTAATAAAGTTTCACCGCGGACTATAACTTTATCCTGCGCTCAAATGTTTCTACGAGAGAATACTGTCATTCCGATATTTGTGTTTAAGTCTTGCGAATAAAAAATACGTTTGCTATATGTAGACCAAAATTTAAACTACTTTAGAACAAATCTTAGAATTATAATGTTGAGGAATTAAGTAACTGAAGAATGTTGAGGAATTAAGTAACTGACTATGTATAAGTTTTTTTTATTTATCTCATTTAATTTCATATCTATGTGTATCTTAATTACTAACGGGACATATTTTTAATTCCTTATTTCCTTAATTTAAGCTTTCATTGATAAATATAAGTAAGATATACAATAAAACAGCATCGAGCTTACAACCTAAACGGCAATAAATTTAAGAGGATTTTCGCTTACTCAAAATCCATTTTCGCAAATAAGTACCTATAACATCGAAGTTTGTATGCAGTGGTAATTTATCAATTGTGTCTCGCATCCAAGTAACAAACCGAGTTATATATCAGATTACCGGATATCAAGAAATCCATAAACAATGAAGTCGTAATAACGTATTAACACAAGAAACACGGCAGAAAAAGTTTTGCTTGAAACAAAGAAATGGGGAACTTAAGTAACTAAGCCTATATACCGCCATCTGTCATCAATAATGTACAACTTAAAACAAATTGACTGACCCCCGATTACAGATGGGGTTGTTCACAAGGACTTATAATGTGGTCGTTTCATATCCCTTGGTGACACGGACAACAAATACACTTAATATGAGATAGGTGGAACTTTAAGTTTTTAAATTGCCGGTAGATGGCAATGCTCCATATTTTTAATATAATATAATGTCATATGTAATTATAATAATATATTTTTTTAATCTTAAAATCAATTTATTGCTTTCAAAACTTAACTTTATTTCTACTCAGAAGTGAAAGAATCTAATATAAATTATTAACAGTATTAAATAAATTCCATTGGTTAATCGATATTCAAAATAAGGATGTTGGAAATAATAAATTTTACAGAAACTATACTATATCATCTTATATAATATAATATTTTCACTTATTTCATTTAATTTATTAAAATACGAAAACCAACTTGGTGTTTATTTCCTAGTAACAGTAAATTAATATCAGCATATAATTTAAGACAATATTTGCATTTGCAGACAAGCCTTATATTTTTTTAAATATTCATGGACTTCTCTAAATTGGCTCTTAATGTTTAAAAATGGTTTTTCTTAATATGTATGAATAAATTAAATTTAGTTAGTTATCCTAGTTTGAAATAGGTTTTACATTGTTAATATGATATTCATAATCTACATAAATGTGGATGTGTTATTTAAAATATCATCAGTAAAGTGTGTGTTTTTTTAGATTAATGTCAAGCGTATCATTAATAAACCAAGTAAAAGGTTAAGGTTGATTACAGTCAAAATTAATTACAATATATTAATAATAATAAAAAAACCTTTTTTATATACTACATATTTTGTAAAAATCTAAAAACTTTATTAAAATGTTTTTAAATATATCTTTTTTTATGAATTCTTTTTAACATTTCATCGTTTAGATAAAAATCAATTCTTAGAGAATCAATAAAACTAAAATTAAAAATAACCGTATTTTTTTAGTTATGGCAACACTTATCAACTGACAAGCTTTAGCTAAATTCAAATTTGTTTGAACGATCTATTCGTAACGACTCGTTTGGCATCAAACGTATATTTGTTGATTAAGTTTTTAGGTGTGAGATATGCCCATGTTTTTGTGAAAACCAACAAAACATTTGTGAATTTTGATTTAAAGTTCATTTTATGTGGTTTATATCAAGATGACGTCTGAAAAAGGATGCAGAAAAGAAAAAAATCAAAACATTCAAGTGTTCGTGAGGCTGAGGTAAAAATAGTCAATATATCACATGCATAATTCAATAATTATAACTTATAGACCTGATATATCATGTGCAATAAGTATGTCATCATTGAGAAGTTCAAAATACTTATTTTAATGGTTATGATCCTTTACAACTACAACAAAATCTTAATAACACTTTCCAGAATAGTATAATGGATTAGTAGTGTATGAAAATGGAATTCAAAAGTTATATATGTATACATATTCCCCATGAAAACATCAAAATCTTATATTTTTGTCAGTCACATTACACTATGAAGATTGTTCAATGTGTAATTGAGTGATGTAATATATTTAATTTATTCGTTTCGAGTATAACTTAAGTTAATTTGTATAATCCAATTAACAGAATAATATTAGTATCTGTTATAGTATAAGTTTTCTTAAAAGGAATACACAATTTTTATCACAAAACTAATTAAGATTTGGGTCATACTTAGTTATTGAAGGATAAATTATTAACTTGGGATTATTGTAATTAGTGAATAGATAATGTTTTTGTGATAAAAATACTTATAAATATGAAGTAAATTTTCTTATAAACATCTCTAAAGGCGTATCATTCATATAATATGTTATGTAATTTTATTGTCCATAATTAAATAGGCTTAGAATTTAACAGGAAAATAACTCTAAAATTTTATAAATTTGTCTTTGAGAAGTTATGTTCTATTTTCCCTTAGACCTCTGAACCAAAGGGAGAGGGACATCAAGTCTCTAGGAGTGGTGGAAGTTGTTAACAACAGGGAGGTGGTTGTGCGTCAGTCACAACAGAACTCGTTAACTAAGAGGTTCACCTTTGACAGAGCATTCCCCCCTCACTCAAAACAGGTAATATTATTTATTTATTATAAAACAGAAATATAGAATGGCATAGACAAAATGTTACATGCTGTAAAAAAACTATAATATTTAAAAAGTATGTTAAAAACCTTCTAAATTAAGGATGCAATCCAGTTGTCGATGGTGTCCTGGCATTCAATCCAAATAATGGAAAAGGTTTTGCAATTGCAATCCCTTTGTCCTTTAAGATACTTATATAAAGCTCTTCTATCCTACTCTATACACAAGAATAAGAATTTTATAACGTAAAATTTACAATAAAATTGATTTCGTTTGAAAAAGGCATACAAATATTCCCAATACTACTACTTTTACTACTTAGTAGTACTGTGACAACTTTAAACTGCCTGTAAAATCCTTAAATACACATTTTTATTATTCAAAACATTTAATATAAGTGTCGTTTTGCCAGGTGGAGGTTTACCAAGAGGTGGTGAGTCCTCTGATTGAGGAGGTATTGGCTGGTTACAATTGTACGGTGTTTGCCTACGGTCAGACAGGCACCGGTAAGACTCACACCATGGTCGGAGAGGCAGCACAGGATGAGACCACTTGGCAGAATGTTAGTATACTAGAGACAATAACTCTTAAACTTTGTAGGAAATAGGCAATAAGTGATTAATTTGACGATGCAGACTTGTGATAGGAGTGTTGTTGAGACGTGTCAGCAAAGTGAAAAAAATTTAATTGTTCTCAACTTTATGATGTGCTATCAATATGGTGTAAGTGATTATTTTGATGTCACTTTCAGGGGAATATTTATATCTTACTGTAAAGGGCGGTGAGAGAGTTGAAACCTTAAATATTGTAACTACAAGTCAATGGCATGTCTTCCGACCTTTCAGGATCCACTGGCTGGTATAATTCCGCGAGCCTTGAGCCAATTGTTTGATGAGCTTCGTCTGTCCAACACTGAATATACTGTGAGGGTTTCCTACTTGGAGCTTTACAATGAAGAGCTGGTAGACCTGCTGTCAACAGAAGACGGTTCCAAGCTGCGCATCTACGAGGATGTAACCAGGAAGGGAGCTAATATAGTCAATGGTCTAGAAGAAATAACTGTGAGTAATTGTGTATAATTTTAGACTTAGTAATAATTTGTACAGAGAAATTACATTAAGTATTAGTTTTTTGGTACTTTTTTATGGACTGTAAGGAAAGTATGTTTGTACAAATGATGGTTGGACTCATGCTTTCAGATAGTTTTTTAGTTATTAGTTTTTAGTCCGTGACCAGATACTGTTTTATGTATGAAAGAATAGTTTGGGATTGTCTACGATCGGTTACAATTTATACATTTTCTGATTATCAGGTGTACAATAAGAATGAGGTGTACAAGATCATGGCTCAAGGACAGGAACGGAAGAGAGTGGCTTCCACACTCATGAATGCTCAGTCCAGGTAATGTACATATATAATATGTATACTAGAAGTTACATGTATTTGCTCACTGCTTCTTTTATTTTAATTTTTGATATGTTTTTATATTATATTACATATTTTAATAAAATATAGTTAATATTGACCAGTGGATAATATTTAATTAATACTACCCTCAAAATATCTTAAGACACTTGTTTTCTTTTCAAGTTTGAACGATTTATATCACGATAACAACTACGGTCCTGGAATATTGAGATTGAATGTGTTTTAGCCTATGACTTGAACTTTAATGACTATCTCTATTACTTGTGTCACGAGCTGATGCGTCACTCTGGAGGAATGCCTTTCATGGCCCCGTCAGCGCTGAGAGCAGGTTGACGCGATTGACGGAAACCTCTCGCTTCCACACGTTATAAGTCCATGATCGGAAGCGAGGGGTGCTGGGTCGCAATGGCCTCTCTCTTCGTGACAGGGAATCAGCATCGTAGAAGGAGGCAGGAGTACGCCCGTCACTTCCTCTCCCAACTGTAGCCCTGGTGAAAGGGTGGCCTATGAACCCTTCCACCAACTGACACTTTAAGGGCGTTCTCGTTTCCCGGGTGGAACCGTTAGGGGGTTAATTCAGCCGGGCATCGCGGAGAATGCGAAAGACAGCATCCGTTGTATGTTTTAGTGGGTAAATCGGCAGGCATGCGAAGCTAATTGGGAGCCCTACACAACCACCCCGGTCATCAGGCCTGGCCGAGGGGGTGTGCAGCAATGCATTATTTTTAAACTAATCCTTATTCCTGAATTTAATAACTAGAAAATTACCGTAACACATATTTCAGTCGTTCTCACACCGTGTTCACGATCGTGGTTCACATGAAGGAGAACAGTCCCGAGGGAGAGGAGCTGGTAAAGATCGGCAAGCTGAACCTCGTGGACCTGGCCGGCTCCGAGAACATCAGCAAGGCCGGCAGTGACAACCCTGCCAAGAGGGAGCGGGCCAGGGAGTGTGTTAACATCAACCAGTCCTTACTGACGCTGGGCAGGGTCATCACAGCACTTGTTGAGAGACATCCGCACATCCCATACAGGTTCTTATGATTTTGCTGTAGATGGAGTGTAAAATTGTTCTAGCTTCTTAAATTTCTACTTATATATATTATTCGTTTTCTGAAGCGATCTTCTTGATAGAGAATTAATTGCTTTGTACGCAAATATCTTGTGTGGAAGATTTTTGATAAATATTAATTTTACTTTGTATGCCAGGGAATCAAAGCTGACCCGCATCCTCCAGGAGTCCCTGGGAGGCAGGACGAAGACCTCGATAATAGCGACCATCTCACCTGGACACAAAGACCTGGAGGAAACTATGAGTACACTGGAATACGCCAACAGAGCGAAGAACATCCAGAACAAACCAGAAGTTAACCAGAAGCTGACCAAGAAAGCGATATTGAAAGATTACGCTGAGGAAATTGATAGATTGAAGAGAGATCTCCACGCTGCCCGGGAAAAGAATGGTTATATATGGTTTATATTAAAAAATGATTAGTTTATCACTAATTTTGATAGAGAAGCTCAAATTGTGCTGAAGGAACATCATTCAGACATTCATAAGTATTTAATAAACTAATATTCTTCGGATTTACTACGCGTGCTTTTTTTTTGTAATATATCCGAAAAATATTAGCTTCATTTAAATGAATAAAACTAGCGAAAATCTTAGATCTCATTCATAAGTATGAGCAAGTTGTGTAGTTTACGTCAATCTTAAGTTTTAAATTTATTAATTAAAAGTGGAAATGGACAGACAAACAGATGTGTATAGATAAATCTTGTGTTGTACATACAGATAAATAAAATGGGTATGTTTCTTTGTGATATTGAAATGTCTGCTTTTTCATGTGCAGGACATATAGCCCTCGTGTATAGACCAAAATAGCATTATTTAAATTTTTTGTCTGCTTGTTCCGACTGAGCTCCGAAACAGCTGCCCCTGTATTGATGGAGTTTCAATGTCAGATTTATGTAACATAAAATAACTTAGGCTACTCAGATTATACACGTTTGTTATGTTACATTCTGTAGGAGTGTACCTGGCTAACGACACGTTCGCCGAAATGACGCTCAAGCAAGAAGAACAGCGGAAGGAAATACAGGAGCTGCTGCTGAAGAAGAGGGCCATGGAGGAGGAGAGGGAGAGGATCCGCCAGGTGTTCCAGGAGTTGAGGAACCAGCTGGAAGATAAACTGAGAGACACACAGGACCAACTGGTCAAGACCAATGAGGTTGTACACAATATTGCTCAAGGAATTAGTTAACTGTTAATAGTTAAATATATTTTTGTCTATAAAAGTTGTCATTATTGTAGTTGGCGCTAATTAAGAGCCAATTTGGATGGTTATTTGTAAATTTTAATTTCTAACTCCTCAGCAGCCATTGTTAACTAGAGCTATCGTTTCCAGAACCTCCGGACAACGAAACAACAGTACTTGGAACAGCGACATCTGGCGAGCGTCCGCGCTAACACAGAGAAAGTACTAACCGAGCAAGCGACAAAGATTCTAGAAGCAGCGGACTGCGCCTCCGTTGATGCCATGGGGCTTCACGACGCGGTCGACCGGCGGAGGAAGCTGGAGGAAGACAACCTCGGCCTAACCACCAGCTACAGGGAACACGCCAGGAAACACCGCGACTACGCCAGGGAAGACCTCAACGACTACATGCACTCGCTGATCGGAGCGCTCAAAGAAATCACTGATCATTTAGGTATTTGTTTATTGCAGTATATACGGGAATATATACATATGTGTGTGCGTGACTCTATAACGTGAGCATTATCTTGCAGACACCTTCACTAACATGTGCAGTCAGACACACTGTGATAATGAACAGACGCTCAATGAATTAGTCAACAACACTATGAGTGTCATGGAAAAGGTGAGACTATGTTATATACATATATAAAGCATAATATTAGGTTGACATTTTCAAATCTTTGTTTGTGTTAAACATGTCTGGAGTAAGTCGTAGTTGTAGTGTCTAGTCGGAAGTGTAAGATTTTCGGTTCTTATTATGATTAAACAATTATTTGAAACTGTAATTTATATAAAACTATTTCAGATAAAGACAATGAAAGATAACTTCAGCGCTGATATTGAAGACACGGCGAAGACGGAGCTGTGTTCACTCAGAGAAAACGTCAAGTCCAGAGAAGGAGCCATTCTAGACGTACTGAAACGGCTGTCGAACGGAATTAAGACGAATTTGAAGAAGACGGAGGTCGACGACCTCGGGCTGTTACTGAGAGTTATCGAGGAACTGGTGAGAGAAATACTCGATGCAGAGGAACTGTAACAGTTTCTGAAGACATCACACTAGAACTAAACAAATCATTTGTATGTAAAATAAGTTCGGTGAGTGGTGTAGTAGCTGCCAACGACTTGGGAAGGTTTTGGAGTGGGGATAAGTTTGCGCATCTACACTTAATGCAAAAAAAAGTGTTCACTTTTGATTCTTATCAATAGCAACAGAAACTAAAACAATGGGTCCTATTTAAGTGCTCGTAATTGTACTCAAGAGCGAACATCCAATCCCGTGACCCGCATCATGGCTATGACACATAAAAATCGCATTCTGATCATCGGTCGTTTCTCCCCAAGTGTCGTGACGGCTACTATACTAGCCCTCACTTGCGACAAAGTCATTATTTTCGTAGTTTTGTAGAGCAGTTGTGACTGATGTGTGTGACTTCAGAGGTCGGCGTCCTCGGCGCGGGTGAGGGCGGTTCGTGAGTCCGGCGGCCGAGTGGAGAAAGCGGTCCGGGAGTCCGGCGGCCGGCTGAGGAGCGCCGCGGGAAATGCCAGGGAACATACGGACGGACACGCGGGAGCCCTGGACCGTGCCGTACGGGACAGGCTCGCTGTAAGTGATGCACACGTCTCCTCCTGTCTAAGCTACGTCGCTTCAAAATCTGTCGAGTGGTTGCTGGAAGGAGCATCAAACACCCACACCCTCACAAACTTTTGCATTTGTATAATACTAGTATGATTTCACAAGTTGAGGCCTATTGGCATAACTAAGGAAGTAACGAAGTAACTGCTGAGGCTTTTGTTATAGAAGTGTAATTTATAAATTACACTTTTAAAGTAAAAGCCTCGGTTACTGCGGTCACATCTGTTATGTAACAGGAAAAGAATCGGTTTAACCGTCACAGACGTTTTTTGGAAGAATTAGCCATGAATTTTGTTAAAAATTATTTTAATATATGTATCCTGCAAACGTCCAAAGTTTATTTGAGATTTTTCATTTGTGAGAAATGAGAGAATTAATTTATATGTATTTGACATCATTCATATAAATGATTCCTTTCCATCATCAGCTCTTGATGGAGGACAAGTCGAGGACGGAGAAGTATCTAGCAGAACAAATGGCTGTAGCGGAGAGCGAGAGAAGAGATATGGAGACGCGACTGAAGAAGTGGGAGGAAGAGGAAGTGAAGCGGATCAAACTACACGTGGAGACAGAGAGATGTCTGCTAGAAGATAGACTGGCTGCCAGAGTCAAAGATATAGAAGAACAGAGAAGGGTCATGGAGGACAGAATGACACAGAATATGGAGTGGCTGAACGGTCTGCTGGACTCCAGCGACACGCAGAGACGAAAGGCGGAAGAGGATCTACAGGCCTTGGAAACAGAACTACAGAGCTGTATGACGAGTGTTGATGGATGTATACAGGAGATGGATCAAGGTAACTGGTGATATACAGCAGGAGAAGTAGAAGAATGGTGGTCTTATTATACACGTATAAGGGGGGTTCATAGTAAGGGAGAGAATCTGTGTTATAGACAACAATTACTCTATCAATCTGACTTATATATGGTCACATCACAGAAAAGCTGTTTTATTGAAAATATCTCCATAATTAACTGTTTGTTGCAGAAAGCATTGGAATAATAAGCGACACGGACAGAAGGACAGAGGACGTCGTGAAGGTTGTTGAGAGAATACGAGCAGACCTACAGGGGACGGTGACGGGGACAGAGACGTGCATACAGGTGATGAGAATGTTAACTATACAGATACAAAAACATATAATATAATGTTTTAGGTCAATAATAAATAAATGATATTTTATTTCAGTCGATAGAGGCTAACAGTCAAACACTCAACGAGGTCGCGGACCTCGCCGATAAAACCGTCAGTTTGATCGAACGGAAATGTAACGAAACTGTGGATTCAATAGTTAGTGAGTTCGAAGTGAGTATTAGCGTTACTAATATAATTTGTTTTAAATATTTTATAACCATCAGAATATGAAAATATAATTCCACGTATCTCCCGTCAGACTGCATCCTCAGAAACTATGGAAAATGTCCGTCGTGTGGGGGCGTTGTCTCACAGCTTAGCGGAGAACACGCGGGGACACCGCCACGAACAGGGTGAAGCCCTACAAGGGGTGCGGCAGCGGGCGGAGGCGCTCCAGAACGACCTGGTCAGGGAGCTGGACGCATTGAACCAACTCGACGAACAATGTCTTTGGAGAGAGTACGCTGTGTATCGACCTAGCGGTGAGTAACGCATCCACAGCATCCCTTATGTAGCAGTGTCTTGCCGTTTACCGCCTTTGATATAAAAGAGTTTGAGTATATACACATAAAAGTAAAACTACCCTCACAAATAAATAATAAAACCCGATAAATGTTCTGGTTTTTGGAGTTAGATAAAGAGATTAGGAACCTCTTCAGTCGCAGTCTGTAAATAGCAAACCCTCGCATATATTCCGTCAGGCTCGACCCCGGCCCGCCGACCTTACAACTACCCTCGCTCGCTGGCTTCCACCTCCCCGGAGTCCTTGGTGCTGGCCAGATTGACGTTGCACTCCAATTCCGTCCTGGAAGACTCCAGCGACGAGGACCTCGACTCCAACACGGAGGAGAGCATCGTCAACGGCAGCTCCGACGCCAACAACTGTCGCAAGCAGGTGAGTCTAGGAATAGGACTTGGAACGTTCGCTAGCGCGGAAACCGTCTCCAACATATAGTTTGTAATACACCCGCGCGGTTCGTCGATACACATCCGTGGAGCATTATTACCGGAAGCTTGTAATGCTGTTTTCTGGTAGTTAACGTCTACAGATACAGATCATGAGCATTCTGTCACACCAGAGATGTGACTGAGGTGGGTTTGTCGGAACCGATATAGAATGGAAATTTTTAAATTTGATTATTTTGTAGTAGGAGGCTTCTTATTTAACGGTTGTCCCGTTATCGTCGTTTTCATCGCTACGTTAGATGACACACTTCAAATGATATTTAATGAGCCGTATCTTCCTCTCTTGAACACGACTTCCTAAACAGTCAACACTTTGCATAATCTGAATTGACTTCAATGAATTTGTTCTAAAAAAAATTAGATTTCGGTGTCATCGTCCAACACGGTAATTTATCAGTTTTTTTAAGTCCGAAAAACAAATCAAATATCAATACTACGTGTCGGACGTGTCGCGGAACAACTAACACACTGGCGAGTGAAGAGATAATGGAGGCTAGACACGTGCATGTGTAAACCTGTCCATAACAGTTCATGCAGGCCGCCGCTGTGTTCCGATTCGACCTATTAAAATGTACGATTTAAAATTAATCATAATCGTTGCACATCCCAAGTTAACACACACCCACGTGCCTAGACGTGTCATCACATCATGTATGTATGTATGTTCCAGCGCGAGGAGTCAGGCAAGGAGAACGTGAACTCGAACCGCTCGATGAGTTTCAAGAAGCCGTCCAAGTTGCCAGCTCCCTCCAGCATCAAGAAGCCGCTCGTGGATAGAAACGACTACTGACAGTCACGACGCGTCTCAAATGTACCCATGTTCAACGATAAATAATAAATTTAATTAATATTATGCCATATAATAATATTATCGTGTTTTTAATTCTTACCATCGAAGCTGGTTTTGGCGGTGCTTCGAATATATTAAATATATTTTTTTTATCTGGTATCCCTGTCGTGTGTTGAGTCTGTACTGTCTTTAGTGTTAATTAAAAAAGTATATTTGATGAATTTATTCCTGTATTATGACCACCGAGAACCGAGTCCTGTGACCCAATATGTTATATACTCGTTAATAGTATTACGTTTTGCGAAGTATGTTTTTGTAATAAAACTGGTGAACAAAAAACTTATTTATTTATATCTGACTTAGATAAATCTTATGCAAAAGTTACTATTAACATTAAATATGGTAGTTTGAAATTATCTAACTTCAGGTCAAAGGAGAGATAAGTAAGTTTTATATTCTTAATTAATTATTAATGTAAAATTCGCCTCTACTCGCGCGATCTAAATAAATTTAGCTAATAAAAAATATGTATTGATTAGTGACAATAATTTTACAATCGAGTAAATAACTTAGTTGTTTAACTTTGTCTCGATAATAAATGTAATTATATATAAATAAATCACGTTTTTATACAAAATTTTAAATGCTTATGTTTCTGTTTGCTGCTGTCGAATAAATTTATTCCAACATAAATGACGTCAACTTTTAGCGGGTAGTTCCTGATTTACCAAATATCTCGGCTGAAAATTTTTTTTGATAATTTTGTATTTATTATTGCTAGTAGATAAGACGATTCTTATATTGAACAGACAAAAATATAATATAAATATTCTTTTAAAATGAATTTTCTTAACAATTAATTGAGAGGATAATCATTGACAACTTTTGCTATTAAAAAAGAAATCAAACAAATTTTAAGCCACAAACCCCACCAGATATCAAATCCACAGTAACATAGAATTATAAAGTAACATACTAAGAGCTCCTGTGTGAGTTACCATTCCAAGGAATGATTTCCAATGACAATAAGTTTCAATTTCCAAACATTTCTTTTAAGATCATAATCAGTGGCTCCGAAATTCTGTCTTCGACTATTGAGACAAAAAATAAATATATAGTGATTAGTTTAATCCGCTGAGCTTTACCCGCTTCACCCATCAACTTATAACGGAGTCTACTGACAGTGGAAGTATGGTGAGAACTAAATGTCAATGTTCTATTTCACTTTCATCTGAGATATTAAACCGTTCGTTATTAAGAATATAATCAATTATGAATGCTGTTACTGAATTCGCTGATCAAAATAAACTAGTTTTTTAACATGCCCATTTTAAATTCCACATTTTTTTCATGACAACCGACAAGAACAGATTCAAACTGGATAAATGGGAACGTCATTATACGGGGAGTTTTTGCGAGTGGCAACACTCATTACACCATTTCCTCCCGCGCTTTCTTGAAGAAAATTAAAGAGTTGCCGCATTAATTCTATCCGTATGTCGCAGAGTTTTTGCGTCGAAGCCAGCGTTATGGCGGGAGCGCGTTTTTTTGCCGCGGCTGGAGCGCGAGCTTCCCAGACTCCGAGAACGACAAAAACGGACGGAGTCGCGAACTGTGGAATCTTCACAAAAACACAAAACTCGACAATAACAGGCGACGTCGATGAAATACTAAGAGTTCCACTTTATTTTTTACGTCTTAGCACAATTTGCATCGACCCGGCGGCCATTTTGAAGTTTTTCCGCGTGAAATTATCATCGCGTTCCGAAAACTGCGGCCGCACAAAAAATTTATGGAAATTCCTGTTCTCAGAATGGACATTTATTAGTAATGGAATTCATTAACAACTCCTTTGACACTTGTATGATCGTTGAGGAGCTTTTAATTATACTTTAAGACTGAAATCATACTTCGGTCTCTTCGTGATTGACGCGGACTTGGGACTTCGATACAACTTTTGAAACAATTATTTCGCCTATATTTGAATCTGAATCTATAAATTTTATATATCGTTCAGAATAAAGTGGTAATTAGATTGATAAGAAAATAAAAAAGGAATATTAATATAAAATACAGTGTTGATGTAATGTTGGCCTGTCGGTGGGCAGAGCACGAACGATTCAATACCTTTTTAGGTCAATTGTATATAAAAAAAGTATTAGAAAGTAAATGGTCTTTATGATTCGCTGTAGTTTTTAATTGATTATATTATGTTCTATATATGTAGGTATGGGCGCGGGTAGATATATTTTAGTGGCGGGAACTTCTAGAATAATTTCTCTATTACCTATTAATATAATCTGTGGTACCGGGATTTCCTACTCTAAAATTAAAATAATACAACTTACAGATATAATTAAACAAGTATCTTACATTATATTATGTCTTATAAGATATTAAATATCCAGCACAAAAATTAAGGCTTAAACTAGAAAAAGATTCAATTTTATTGTTAGTAAGATTCACATAAAAATGTTCAAAAAAATTCCAATAAGTTTTATGTGCAAATGAGAATTTTTTTGTTTCTAAGTTTCAAGAACAATTCAACTTACTTTTGCTTCTAAAGAAACATTTTATATTGTCTCTAGCATTAAGCTTTTTACTATTCGATTTGGTTGGAATAAATGATATATTTTTCAATTGTGTACCCGTAACGACACTTGCAAGGCTTTTGCCGGATATTGTAAACGCGGTTCGAATAAGAAGTTTGACATTTTGGGAAGTGAATGAATGAATGAATGATAATAGTGACGGGTGAAAGGTTGTTAGAGCACACGGCACACGGCATACAGCCCACAGCACACGGCACACTCTCTGAACGGGTTCACCGGTTTTTAGTATTGAAAATGAGACGGTGAGGCGGGGCCGAGCGTGAGAAAATACTTACTATTATACAGCGGCTAGGAAACACGCGTTAGATGAATCTTTCATACATTCACATAGATATATCAAACTTTATATATTTATATACTAAAAATAGGTGTATTTTATGTTGTTTTGTTCGTTTTGGTTTCTAAAGAAATTAATTGAATTAAATTAGTTTTCTTCATAATTGTCATTATAGTGACGTATGATGTAGATTATAATAATTGTTTGCTATAATGTCGTAAATCGTTAGTGTAATGGCCTCGGTTTTTCTGTGAGTATGATCTGTGGTCTGTAAAGGCGCTGCAGGTTTTTCACTGGCGGTGAAAGGTTGTTCGGACTTAGTAGAATGTCGATATGATGATCTAACAGCTCTCGCACTGTGGGAACACACGCCTTTTTGTGAAAACTTACGAAGGACAGGGAAAAACAATTACTTTTTATATTTCTAAGCATTAGAGAAGATTGATTTACAGAAAAAGAATTAATGAATTTGGCCTGGTAGCTGATTGTATGGAATATTTGTACGTGCTATATATATCGTAATAGTATACGATAATGTAATAATTAGATGGAGTTAGAAGATTTGTATGTTTAGAAATTATATATTTCTGTGACAATATCTATTTAAAGAACAGTGAGGTCAATTTTATCATATATTGAAAACGTAACGAAGAACTTGTATATGCGACATGTTTAAAGACGCTGATGCTGAAAAACAGACGCACAGTAATTTAAAATGTTATTTCGTATACATATAGATTTTATAGGTTTTTTATATAACAAACAGGCACCCCAGTTTTATTAATATGTATGTACAGTTAGAATTTATATAGCAATAACACGTTGCAAGAGTTTTTTTTAATTATTTATTTTAACATAAAATTAATGTTGATTTATTCATTGTATCAAGGACACGATGGTTTAATTTGGCAAGCAACTAGAGCACCGTGTTGTAGAGATAGCGGGTTTGAATGCTGGTTGTGTCGATGAATTTTAATTGCCAAGGACGCTTCTTATCACTGCAATACTTTTCCTATATACCCTTTTGTTAATATTAAGTTTTCTCTAACTTACATCAATTTTTTGCGTAAGTAACATCGTGTCGGCTTTAGTAAAACATCAAACGTACGAGTACTCACCCACAATTGCTGTTTTTCCGCCGGCGGTTTTAAAATTGGTTACAAACAATAAATTTCCTGTAAAGGCTTGTTACTTACAAACATTCGCTCTCCATACGATAAAAGTCAAGGGTCAATAAAGTAGGTTTTAGTTGTTATAAAATATAAAAAGATTTTTTTTTTAATTTTTTACTTAATAAAATATTCTTATTGAATATCATCGCGTAAATTATTCCTTATTATATGTACTATGTCGTATTTCTAGTTAACTGCCTTACATGTTGATTTAAACATGTACATTGTATACATTTGCAGTGTAGTTAGCCAATAGTTAGTAAAAATTAATTCTTTAAATTCCGCAACGAGGTTCTTGGTATCTCCGGCAAATGTCTCTATCATAAATAGTATGGCTCATGTAAATCTGTTAAGCCATTAGGACAATTAAAGGGAGAAAATGAGATTATATGAGAAAATGAGATGACATGACACAGCTTCATCTTTATTCGTTTGTGTGCTTTTATTCAGTTTCCTTAATATATATATTTTTAATAATAATTAAGGAGGTTTTAATTTTATTTTGATTACCGTTAATAAATACTTTAGGTCAATTATATTAATTAATGATTTTATAACCTGCTTGTTACATTATTGTATAAAAAATTTTCTGTCCGTCAAGATAACGCGTTGCTCCAGGTCATGGTTTATTTGTAAACTAAAATTCATCGAAAGCGGTCTAGTTATTTTAATACATTAAGACGCATTCAACTAAAGGTCCCACGCGGTTAATAATATCACTGCACTGTAAACAAGTACACTACAACAAGTAGGTTTAATATTTGTTTTCCTTTATATGATAGCGATATGGATTCGCAAATTGTTGCAATACATTTAACATAAAACACGAACGTGAGCTTTTTGTGACACACGTACTATACACGAGTGTGAACATAGGATAATCAATGGAAGATAAAAAAAATATGCAGAAACACACGCGGTTTAAAAAATATTATAAAAAAAACCTCTTCCAAAGACAACGTAAAAAATTTTCAACCGAAGTAATCTTTTATAGACAAATAAAAAAGAATAAGACCAAAATATTTGACAAAAAAAAAAACAAGAAGTTCGTAATTCGTTCGTGCCGAAGTAAATTAAAAATGATAATCAGCGAGCTTGATGCGATGGACTCCAGTTCGAGGAAGTCGAAAGAAACGAATAAAATGGCCGACGACGGAGCGCGCAAAAAATAATATAGGTTAAGTTATAGTTCGGTAAAATTAGCTTGGATATTATGAACTATTTTATTGTAGGAGCGCACCACGCGGAGTTATGTCTCAAAAGCTACGACCTTTAAATACAACACGGAATACATGAGCAAATGAGTTTTATTAGGATCTTGGCAACACAAAACATCCGCGACCCTCAACTCTTCACCCTTTCAATAGTCCACATAGCAGTACCCACACACCGGCAGATATTCGGGCTCTATTATGTTTTTTATGTAGGGAGTGAGACCGTGGGGTCCACGTAGAGGGGCTCGTGGGGTGCTGGGCGGGGCGTTGCATCTGCACTAGGGCTCCGGGCGAGCGATGCGCTCAGTCGGGGCGCGCGCTCTCAGGCGAACACTGCGCGACTGCCCGCGAGGACCTCTCGGACTCACGAGGGAGATTCCTCGTTTCATTTCTTTAGTCTGTGGTGATGTTTGGCAAACGGTGAGTTTTTGGCGGGTTAATGTGTGCGAGCGAGAAGGGAGATATGGAGAGCCCGGCAGAGGAAACGGGACGGACGACCACACACACCACCAACAACGGCTCCAATAAGATCATCGGAAGAAATGTGAATGGGACCAGTGAGTTACTCTACTATTAAACATGTTACGCGTTAATTGAGACACATTAATACAGCTAGGCTTATCGTTCGGCTTTGCATGCTTATTGATCATTTAAATAATCAAACAAAAATTAATTGTTAGTATTGAGGAACGTTGTTTACTTATCAGAGTGAACTTGGTATGATCAACATCTGAATACCAAATGGCAGTGCTGTTCCACGACATCTATAGAGATAGAGTATTCGAGAGAGTACATTTAATTTTCTTATCTACAAACACAAAAGTAACAAATTTTTTTCACAATATGATCTAAAGACAGTATTTTTCATATACAATAGTGAAGTATATATTTTTTAAGCCTTATTTCCTCATAAATATATACTGTAGGTACATATTGTATTTTTTCTTTAGGTTGGTTTGCGTTAAATGTACTTACTTTATTAATTGATATTAATTAGCTCAAAAAGAAATTATTCCACAAATTATAAAGTTGTTCAAAATTATATATATGTAAATTTTTATTTAATTAGGGAACCATTTAAATATGTTTACCACAAACTTGTATAGCATCTGATATATCAATTTTACACGACACTATTAACGCAGGTTATTCGGTTTTTTACTTATTCGCTTCGTGTGTAGTCACAGTGCGAACTCGTCTTAAGCACTAAGAATACAGAATTACGTGTTCCGTGGAAACCGATTGTATTACAACTTACAAGGTGAGCTGATAGGACTATTCTATAACTAAATACAGACATAATTACTATAAAGATGAATTACTTTAAATAAGATCACGTGACTCAGTCGTTTTTACATATTACAGTTAAATATTTAACGACTTAGTAAGTAAGTTTGAATGAATGAATGAAATTAATGATCTCGAGACTGTTTCAATTGAAAAAAACTCAGTAGGAAAAAATAATCAAACGGTATGTGGCGAATTTTAAATTCTTATGACGTTTTTATAAGTAACTTTAATTATATATAAACTCTTTCGTTATAATTTTCGAATAAGTTGTTTTGGGATCAAAATGTATAATAATAATATTAGTATCATTTGTATATCTTATATATATTTTCTAACTTTTTCCAAGACACTCAAAGAACTAGACTATCCGACCGTAATAATGTTTTTGTATCGGAGTCTCTTTGTCTTAGGATCGACTTTTTTGTTCACTCTTAATGTTAACCGCGATAATCTTTCTTGATACTTATATAAAAAGATTATTTTAATAAAAAAAAAGTTTTTAGATATCAAAGTTTTAATATGTTTACCTACCTTTATGCATATATATTACAATAAATATGGGGTGCACTAAATTGTAAGCGATAAAGTTACGTAAAATTAATTCATAAAATAAACCTATTTGTCTCATATTTAACAGTATTAATATTTCAAATTAAATAATGTGAGGTTTATTAAAACATAGCCAGTACCAAGATTGTTCGGAACGGTGTGCTAAATAAAAAAACTCCACTGTATGGAGGTCGGAAAAACCGTGGAAATGAAGGAAAAACTACGTTCACATGAAACCACGTAAAAACAAACCAGATATACAACTAACATATACTTAGTATAAACGACACGATACATATACGATTTGTGTCACATGAAGTTATATACAAGTCCTATAGCAGTTTAGTCACCCTTTATATACTGATCTTAATTTAATTTCATAGAAGTCATTAATTTTTAATATAACAGTTAAATTGTAAGAAAAACAATTATCATTATATGTTTTTACATTCATAACGACATATCTTTGTCTGGAGGCGGTAATTTTTTCCCTCGGTATTGGCAACGGAACAAAAAAAACTATATGTTAATGTTGGCATTACGGGACTTGTGGAAGGTGTAACGACGAAAAAATTATAAAATGAAAACAATATGGCCGATTAATGGAATATGATTTCGTTATATTTGTTTTCTTTTAACATATAAGCGATTTTAATTTGTTAATAATTAATATGTATTCGCTTTTTTCAATATATCGTCATTAATGGAACGACCAAATTTAAACAGCCAATATAATTACGAAAAAATATTTAATATTAAAAACTGGAATACTGTAAATAATTTAAATTTATACGTTTCATTATGTGTCATGAAAATGTTGTTCTCTTCGTGACAGAAGTGTATTCTAGTTGATATATTTTTTTGAATGCTTCATAATTTTATTTAAAGTTGTCGGTACTATAACAACTGGACAGTCATCTGCCGAGTAATTTGAATCAAGCTGGCTATAATATCACAAGTTGATCTACTTTTTAACCTCAAAGTAATATATATATATATATGCTGTGCAAGTTACACAGTAGGGCGTCATATTTAATACCGTTTTATGTTACACACAATTTACGTAAAAACTTATTAAACATTGATTTAAATAAAACAGTAATCCTCGTTATATTTTTTTATTATTATTATTATTTAATATACTTGCCAAAGTGCCAAAATATGCTGCCAATTAACAAAATATATTTACTCTGTGGGCGTAAAAAGTTGGAAGTAAAATTGGCCTTCAAACAGGAGTCATAAAAATCTACATATAGGCATTAGGCATATAGATATTTTGCAAATTTCTCTAACAATACTGACATCGCGTCCAAAATAACACGCCATATTAATATTAATAAATTTTTCATTAAATTTTGTACACTTTTAACGAATTAATCATAACTGGGAAATAATACCGTCTTGCTAAACAATAAGAAGGCAATGAAATGGTATTTTTTACTTTTCTCTGGAACTATCATGCAAAGATGATTCTATACACAGAAGGGTTCTTTTGTTGTTAATGTTGATATGCAAATAGCATTGTTGGAAGCTTTGTGTTTTTATACGTCTGAGTTCTGACGCATCTGTTATTTAAGTTATTACGCTTTAGAGAATCAATGGACGTAATGACTGTCTGTTTTCGATAAACCAAAGAAATATTGTAATAAACTCACCTCAAAACTGAATTTTCACCACATATATCGTACACTTGCATGGTGTTTTCACTTAATTCGATACATAATGGCCGAAGTCAAATGACCGTCAGTAATAAAAAGCGGGAATTTCAGCGATGTCCGCGCTGTCTTTAAACGTATTTTTTGCACCGTCGGTTCGGACGAGCAGTTCACAAAGTTTTTGCAAATCCCCGATGAAAACCGTAATGGCATTTTATCGTGCATAAGAGCGGAATCATTAATTATTTATAATAGCCGGCTAGCGCCGAAACGCTGTTTATTTCTGTGTAAGTCGTACGGCGGTCGGCGGCGACTTTTCGCGCGCTGTCATATGAGTTTTTGTTGCCAGACATAGAATGCAGTTTTTAGCTGTAAACGAACTGGGTCGCGTCAATCATAAATTGTTTTATCAACGTGACTCATTTTGTTGCTTCAATTTTCATATTTCTTGAATATCATAAACATATAAGTATATATATATAAAACAGTAGAATTAAAATTCTCAATTCTATGTGAAAAAAGTTTGATAAGGCATTTAAGTGGGAATCATTTGTCGAGTAGTCGTTTATTGATATGTTTTTATTTAAGGTACAGCCATTCGTAACATATTATAAAACCTTTAATTAAAACTTTTAATGTAGCAATAATATGGGATCGTTGCTATCAGCAAAAAATATCTGTCAGGCAATCGTAGGTAACGTTTTAAGTTAAAGTAGGACAAACAAAGTAAGTATAAAAGTCCAAGTTTTTGCAGCGCCATATGTAGCTGTGCAGAACTCGCGGAGCCCGTTCCGAAACATCGGAACTTTTTACTGATTATCTTAAAGTATCATTTTAACGGCAACGTTTAACATAGACAAAAGGTTCAGTACTCTTTGAAGGTGAATTAAAAGAAAAACGAAAAAAATTCTCATTACACTATAAAAACCATTAACCCTTTAAGTCCACCCTGATTTAAGAAACGGACAAGTCCGATCTAATCTCGGTTTGGCAGCTGCCAGGCAGATGTTCCGCGGTTTGACGGACAAATGAATGAAGAAAAGCACATACAAATCAAATATACGCTTTATTGCATAGGTTTAAAACACATTTCAGGATGCACGCACGTGATGGCACCTCTAACTTTACAATACTATGCCTTTAGAGGTTCATATAAGGGATTTATTCGACTGTGTTGACGTAAAGGTCAAAAACCTTTGCATAGTAAGTATTGATAGTGTTTGACAGATTGCGTTTGACAGGTGAGGAGTTGCGATCTCGAATCGATTTGAATTTAGGTTTACAATTATTTATTTAGGATGGTTTTATTAACATTAATAGAACTAGAGCGGATGATTGTAATGATGTTGGAATTAACTTTATGGCTCTTGATTTTATTTTTTATTAGATAAGTAACATGAATCTCTTTTTATTTATGGTAATAAATTAATACAAAATATATTTGCAATTTATTTCAAAATATTAATTTTACTAAACCAACGTAATTTTTTACACAAACAAATTGGACAATTAAATATTGTTAAAAGTAAATACTAGTTAAGCTAAAACGCTTAACTAGTATCTTCAATAGGTTATATTTTTGATCTTTGTGTTTTAAATTACCACCTCTTTAATTTGTACATGAACGGATACCTATAATTATATATAACTTTCATAATTAGTAAATATTATCAATGAAATAATATATCCACATATTACTTTCTTTAATGTATAACAATGTTATTTTCATGGTTGTTTCTAGGTTATGACGTCGGGTGTTAAGTCTATTATAAATTTTCCTATCAATATAAACTCTTTACTGTAACCGCGGGTGAGGGTAACTTTCAATTTCTTATAATTAATTAACGCACCCAACACATGTTTTGATTATCTGTTTGACACGCTTTCTCTAACCCACTGGGCATCAAATGTGTAATTCTTAACCCTTTCCCACCTGTTAGTTTAAAAAAAAATAAACGTCAGTTGTTCCTTTTCCCGCCTGTTTTTGACAGTGACGACCGCAGAGATTTGTTTTATTTGTTTTTAATTGTTGTCTCGGAACGCCGGAGGATGCGGGCGTTTTTTTTAATATTAGTTCTAACTGATTTTAATGACCAACGAATCGGAAACACCATGTGTCTACTGACTTTAATGTTTGTTACTATTTTATTGAGGATCTGTTTTGATTAATTTCTCAGTTTCCGCTAGACATCAATAATACTATATAATTGACAAATAATATGAATGTTACAAGAAATGTTAAATTTGTTTTTTTTTATTGAAAAATGTTGTTTGTTTGTTAAAAAATAATATAAATTTCGTATTTAAATCAATATATTTAGAATAAACATGATCGGATTTACTTTCACTATACAGGAGTTTATTTGCTAAAATTCTTTGTTAGTTTAGAAACGCGTTGTAAATAAAAACAAAGATTTATTTTTTCTTGACATTTTTATATCAGTATATTATAGATGCAAATGTGTTCGGACTCTATAGCACAAAAAACTGATTGATTTAAAAAAAAGTGAATCCGGAAAGGTTCTCAGATAGTTTTTACATCACCTGTAGACGGAGAGGGCTGCGATTAGGAAAAAACTAATAGTAACGTACGTGGGAATGTTAGAGGGCTTTTTTTTAATTTAAGATTGTTTGCTTAATGTACTTTCCATGTAGAGGATAGCTTAATGCAAACATGGTAATTAAGATTCTGATTGGTATTAAAGCCATTATAGTAAAATGGTAGGTGAAAATTTACTTATACTAAGTTAAGGCTAGAAGCTTTTATAATCTTAGTTATTAGTTAAGTGATATTATTGTATATAATAAAAATGAATTAATTTAGTTCTTTGTGATTACTTATGAGCTTTTCTAGCGCTCTGCATAGCTGGAAGGATTATTTTACGTCAAAAGAAAGTGTTTCTATTGCAATACACACCACAAATTATAATTTCGGGTCAATGAGGAACTTATATCTTATTTATAATCGTACTCTCAGCTAATGGCCTTCATCTTTAAGAGCTCTTCAAAATGTCATTCCGGTCCCCCTCAAATCTTTCAGCGGTGTCATTTATAGCTCAATAAAATAAAATACAATCAGTCGCTCACGGTACCATGGCTTATGACTTATAAACTGCGGGTCCAAACAAATAGGAGCCATTTAATGAAACAAAAAAGCTCGATTCGAATCTGATGATATTTTTATAAAACTATTTACCCGTTGAATTGAATAGTTTTTGTGGACGTCATGTCCACTTGCTCCCTCGTTGGACTTTTTTCTCTTCGGTCATGTTTTATGGTCATGTTTGATGTTCTCACGGAAGAGGTCATAAAAAACGCGGAAGGGTTGCTAGGTGTGGTGACTGGTGAGGTGGTGGCTGACCCTCTGTACCAACATCCGGGAAGATGGTACAATTAAAGACAGAATAGTGGACCGCGAGGGAAGGGGCCTATTATGAACGCCGTGAGAAATACGATATACGAATGTAATAAAAATAATCAATTGATTTATTATAAACGAGTTTGTTATGCATACGTAAAAAAGTATTCTTTGATGTCAATGACCAGTTACTTATAAACTTACACTTAATAATTACTTGTACATATAACAACAAAATACACATTATTATTATAATATATTTACTTACAATCCATAGAAATATATTAATTTTCAATTACTTTCAACTCGCTAGTGTTTGATGAACATAAAAAGTAAGATGATAATAAATATATATGATGATATATTTTTTTTAGACTAATATAATTTTGTAAGTAAATTAATGTCTGTCAATAGTAACAGTTAGTGTGTCGTACAAACAGGAACCGACGTAACCCTTCCGTCACAGATGGCGAGGGATGACACAAGGTCTACTTACGTTTTATTAACATGCATTCATTGTAAGAGATATTATTTACCTTAAATTGTTTACACTTACTAATATTATTGAATTAAATTTAATCAAGCTTTAGCATTTGTAAATATTCATGTGGCATTTGCTAACTACAGTTGATTTACTTATTGATTTTAAATATATATAAAATGTTTTAATACATTTCGGGTTGTCAACCCTAATGATAGTTAACCAGGGGTGGCCACGCATCCGAAAAACCTGTTTTTGTGTTGCGGGCGAGGTGCTAAATACGAAGCCCTGGAGCTTCGGAGTATCAATTAGGAGATAGGTCATAATGGAGGCATGTGTGGCGCCCGCGGCTACAGTACACGTTTAACCGACATTGAAATAACTACTTCTTGTCGGTGTCTTAATTGATAGTCAATAAATTAACTCTCTGAGCTATATAGCGAAGGATTTGAAATTTTTTGTTGCAGTGAAATATTGTCTATTAAAAACAATTAAAGATTTTGTTTCCGATATTTGGGTTTTAAATCATTAAATAGAAAATGATAAATCCTGTAGAGACAGAATAGCGAGAGCGTCCGGTTATAGATATGAAATATTATATAACTGTATATCTCTCAAATAAGAAACTTTATACCTCTATCCATACATTTCCTAAACTCTGCTTGTCCATCAACGTCAGAACCCCAAATACATCGAAGTGTAACACAATGTCTGTGTGCTCTCAACCTCAAGAGACGTGAGCATTCATCTCCGACCCATTTGTTTACAAATGCTCTTTTATCTGTTTTCATTAACCTTATGGTTCTGTTAAAAAAGTTTCATAAAACCGCGATACAAACAAAACTTGGAACAAATGATGGCCATTTAACTGCAAAATTTTCGATAAATTATTGAGTTTAGTTTATTAATGTCCTGTTTTTAACTTAATGCTTGGAATAATATAAATTATACGTTCAGTCTCCGTCTTGGAGTATGGTAAACATAAGGAATATAATTTCATTATAGATGTATGCTCAAAATTAAAAAGATTCATAAATACTGAGTAGCATTTGAAGGAATGAGTACCTAACTAAGAATTCTAAATAATCAGCTATCGCGAGCGGAATCAAATTCCGCTGAGCACCTATTATATTACCCCCACTCCACTACCGGTTGTAATGCAACATACGATAGACGAACAAAAATGTATGCGGTGCAATAAAAATATTATTTAAAAAAAAAAAATTTTATTTGCAGAACCGAGACCGTGGCTAATGCTAAATATAGCTACATAAATAAAATCCATCTGTCAATACCGATATAAATGAGAACATTCATAAATTAATATATAAAATATCCGAATAACAAAAAAGTGCTCAAGTTTTCTCATTAAACACCGGCCTCCTATAATCACGATCGTAAAAGGCGAGACGACGTTCAGTTCGATCGAAATGCGCTCAAAAACTATGCGAACCCCGTTCACTAATACTAATAATGACATAAAATGCGAAAACGTCTTAAAAAAACGTGGTATTTTAAGTACTCATTTCAGTTTTGGCTTTGACAAACAAACCCACATCTATATTTATTGCACATGACGTGTATAGGTTATTGATAATGAAGCTTTGTTTTGTTCCCACTATCATCAAAAAGAGGCACCGATATTGATGGGATTTCATGTTTGGATACATCATCGAGATTGATAAATTTACAAAATTAGACAAATTTAACTCGCTGGTAAAATTATTATTTGTCTCGAGCTAATTAATGAAGCAGTAACTGATAACGTTTAAAGTGAACCTTTACGTATATTGACATAAATAAATAAAACCTACCCTCTGATATCGAACGAAATGCACTCTCAACTTCGATACGAGAATTGTGTAATACATTTCAGTATAACCCGATGTAACTATAATTATAATATATGTTATTGTTCCTAAGAAGATTTTTAATAAATTAAAGAATAAACAATCTAATAATTTATAAGATACATTATAAGTTTATTCTTATTAATGTACGCTTATTTATATGTGGCTGTATGATATAATAGGTTACGACATGTTTTGCGTCGTCACACTAAATACGAAGAGTTAATTTGTCATTCATAAATCTTCCCACATTATAGTATTAACGTAGGTTCCTGAATGAGAAACGAGATACGCTTCGTTTACAGTCTGATTTTAATATAATATAATATATAATAACCACCTGACTGAAACGCATAAAATATTTTAAACCGAACCCATTCCACTTTTTATATATCAGAAATAATAAATCTATTGACAAAAATAAAACAGGAATCGGTAAAAAAAAACGTAATTACAATCCGATGTTATCAGAAAAAAGATCCACATGTCGGCCGGTACGTTCTAATTTCTTTATTATATTTGATTAACCCTTCAAAAGTAATTTAGAAACAGATGCACTGATTAATTATGTAAGTGAAAAACAACACACCTGCCGATGACTTTCCCTCCATAGAGTCGATCCTTTGTCGACGAGTAAACGTTGAGTCATTTAAACACAGCGAAGATTTACTTGTAACAAACGAATTAAATCAACACTCTTCTTCTATAAATATAAACCATTAATCTATAA
This sequence comes from Danaus plexippus, assembly GCF_018135715.1. Classification (NCBI taxonomy): domain Eukaryota; kingdom Metazoa; phylum Arthropoda; class Insecta; order Lepidoptera; family Nymphalidae; genus Danaus; species Danaus plexippus. The sequence goes on along the minus strand of NC_083550.1, from coordinate 6,407,147 downwards.
AATATTGTTGTTAAAGTAAAAAAACAAATCTTTTTTATTCTTGATTTAATTTGAATTTCCCGCGCATTGAATTGCATACGCTTTACAAGAAATACAGATTAGTAGTGACATTTAAATGTTTACGTCGTTTTTAATGACTAAGTGTGTTAATTTTCTGTCCTTTCATTGAGAAATGGCGTATAACTTTAACCCTATGACCTTTATTTAAAACCGTAAGGAGATTCTTCGTCACGATCTCCAGGGAGCTTAAAAAATCTTAATCCTATTAACATTTAGGGATGAAGAAATTAAACACAAGTGCGAAAAAATATAAAAAAAAAAAAAACTAATCGGATGCGCGAACACAGGCGATGTGTCATTAGAGTATGGGAACGGTACTCTATAGATATTCAAATGGCGTGTTTTTGTTTACAATGTCTATAGGACGCAGGGGAAGACGGTGTCCTAATTACCATCGTATTCTATAAATTAGTTGTATTCACACGTAGAGGTGCTTATTACTGCGGTAACTAGATAGATAATTATATACGATCCTTCCTATCCTTATAATTATCCCGGATAATAAACAAGTTTGATTGCACCTAGTATTCATTATCTGAATTTGAATTTGGCATAATAGTTTGAAATTTCAGCGATTTTTTTTTTTTTGGTTATTGTAACAAGAACGCAGAACATATTTATTCATTGTTAATATGCAAATAAATATGCATGGATGCTGTAATTAAAAACGGCGTAGACAACTTGACAGAATGATTTTTTAATAATATATATGGAATAGCAGTGTAACATTGTAGGAGATGGGCAACCTGACGCTTTTTATAATAAAATATGCACAACTATTCTACGACAGTAGTATAGAATAGATTATTACACTATTCACATTTCTGTATGGAGTTTCGTCACTAGTTATACCATCCTCAGTTCGGGACTCTCGCTAAAAAAAAATTACTTAAATATACAATAATGTAATCTAGAATATTAATGAGAAAAGATTCTCAAGACAAAAAAATGCGTCGTGAGATTATTTTTTTTATAATGGCAACGTGACCAATTTTAATAAAAAAATTATGGTAAAAAAACAATACGTTGTTCCCTTTCGCTGTCTCGCGTAAATCATTTGCATATTCGCGGCGTAGTGGCGATTTTTTTTGTTAAGATTATGCAAATGTGTTTTTTGGACATTCGTATTTTTTTGTGTCTGAGAAAGTGTTCTTAGAATGAGTTTCAGATGATCTTTTTTTTTTTTTTGGTTTTAATGGCTTACGTAGAATATTAACATATTTTTTGTAACACCATACTTTAAGTGTTTTTTGACATGGTGTTGAGTCTAGACTGTAGACTCCAACCGTTGTTCAGTTTTATATATGTCATAGTAATAATAAGTAATTTTACTATTTACTTATATGAAGTCTATATTTAAAAAAAGTACTAAAGAATATATATTAGGTATAAATCGAATTTCGCAACCCAGGATAACCTTATATGTAAATAACAAGTAAAAGTGATTTACCCAAAATCTATCTCACAACATGTATAAGTAAATAAACCATTTTTTTTATATCATGTTACCTGCCAGGGGTGGAGCTTGCCACCCCACATTTTTTTCCACCATAAAAACTAAATGTTCGGGGGTAGTTACATATTTTTTTCCAACCGATCGATAAAATTCCAGCGCCGCATTGGTTGATCATAACCCGTTTGGTGAACAATAGCTCCTTTATGTACGTTTTTTTCCCGTAACGGTTGTTTCGATTCCTTTAGTAATGGCAGGGGTTGTTATTAAAAGGGGTTGTTTTTTGTGAGCGTCTCCTCACGCGATTTGGAAGTGAATTGCCGCACGCACCGGCTATGTAGGAATATCGAACGGACAAATAATCTTCGTCTGTATGTGTTTGTTTACATTGACGGGCATCTTTTGTATTTTAACAATAAATTTAATTGCATATATACATGATGAAATTTTTTTATCAATATATAGTTTTGTTTAAAAATCATTTTTATCGTACAAAAATGTTACGAAACGGTCGTTTCTTTACCGTTATTAAAACGACATCATCACTTTACTGAAACTCAGTTTTAACTCGCATATATACGGTTTATACTATACATAGTGTATTTATAACCGAATACACTATAAAATTATATTAACTAAACACTATTATAACTATAAAATGCACCGTTGCCAATACAAAGAACGCACCACTTTATTAGAAATCATAAGCAAAGCCTTCATATTAAAGATAATAATTAATCTAACTCTCCGATTTAACTTAAACAGTCAAAACAAATGAGATGTAGGTTTTACACTTTTAATGTCTATCCAACATGAACTATAAGCACTCAACAACTTCGAACCAATTTATTGATATTGTGTTGTAAAAATATTAACAGAAATGTGATAGTAATTATATATATATTATTTGATCACTTCAATATATTATTGTCTGATTCAAATAACTTAATTATGAAGTCACAGATACTACAATTTTCGCTGCTGACTGGCTTTAAACACTACATTAATTTCAGAACGAAAATGACAGTTCTAAAGACATTGTAGGAATTTTAAATTTATATTAGAATTTTAGATTTAATATTTTCTATTCTAATGTCAAAGTTGAATCTTAAAAAAATATAATCGTAAGGATACCATGAAGTTTTTATATGATTTGTTACGGCAGTTATCATTGAAACTGGTTTGAAACAAAAAATATATACATCTGTATTAAAATAGAGATGCAAATTGTAGGCGAAGTAAATAAAACAAATTTATGTATATTATTTTCTCCGCGTGACATTCAAGTAATAAGTTGATTTTAATAAAAGGTGTCCTTTTCTCGACTACTAAGTCGTTGTTGCATTTTAATCCAGCAATACCTTAGATATTTTGGTTAACGTGATATTTTTACAGGACACTCAGCTTTCCTACGAATGCTTATGTAGTTTTTCCTTGAAGAACTACTTAGTAAAAATACAAAATTTCACTGATATTTACGATTTTTCTTAACACAAATTCTACCGACTATATACATAGGCGAAGGGCTATTACATCAGTGATGTGGTGAACCTTATAGGGGCGATGTAACAAAATTACTTGGGGCTCCGAATTAAGGGTAAAAATATCTCACCAAAGAAATGAAATAGCTTATATAACATTTAATTTGTATGGATATAATCAAGGTATCGCTTCCTGTTAAAAATTTAACAAAGAAAACAATGTAAATTTAATATATTTATGTTATTTATTTACACTACAAAAATTATTTATAATTCTGGGTTTATTTTTTTCCGCAAAAAACAAACATCATTTATGAAAATCTATTTATTTCCTTCAAAGCCATTTTCGTCCCATATTAAACCTTTGAAATTTGAAGCTCAATAAAAACGTTTTTTCTTGTCATCTTGTTCACCTCCACCTACGATATTTTCTCCTTACTCGTACCATAGCGTCGACTTTTTCAAGACCTCGTCAGTTTCAGAAACAAATTTAAAAGGAGCCAGATCTAGAAAATACGGTGTGTGCGTTATCAGTGTGTTGTTTTTGCTAAAAATTCGTGCACAATCAACCAAAGGGAATCCTTATCAACATTTTTGGCATGTAATCATGATATACCGCAGTCCTTCAGCCTAAGAAAACTGCAGGCTAGACCATATTCGACTTAACTAATCCCGGTTTGTGCCGTCTATTCCTTGAGGTAATTTCCATATCTCGTTTTTTTTTTTGGGCTTTTGTTTTCTTTACGTTTACCACATATAACAATTGGATTGCAGCGATTTGTTGGCAATGTTAATATGATGCTCTTGGTCATAATTCAGCAATACTTTAATAGATTACAATCCGAATCCGTTTCAAGTCCAAATCATTGGTAAAAGTTGAGTCTTAGGAGCCATACGATATGTTAAGATTCGCAACAACATCTCTAACATGGTTCCACTTTCGGCCGACGCTATTTTATTTACTTTACAAAAACTGTTGTACCACCGATAGACGTTGATGAAGGTAACCTTATAGTATGCAAGAGTCGAAATTCACAATTAAGTCGTTATATTTTCTTTGTAATACGAAATATAATATGAATTATTCGTTTATTTCGGAATATTCAAAAATCGAGAACGAGCTCAAACCCTCGCAAACAAAACAGCGGTCACAAGTTAACCGAACATTAAATAAGGGCAAAATTGTCGGTTAAGATTATAGTCCCTACATCACGCCGTTAAAAATATCTACAGAACCCGCGGAAATTTCAAACCCTGGATATTTTTTAGATAGACTACGTTCATGGCAAATAGATTTATTAAATAATAAGGTATTTATGTCGCCCTTGTTCTTCGGAAGGAAAGAATTTATCCTTGTAGTGATACATTTATAGGTGATAGTTTTTTAATTTTGTTAACAAAATCAATCACAAAAACTAATTTTTTACAAATTTAAGACTGTCAATGAAATGAACACTCTATAGCTATGTATAACAGTTTCTTGTCGGAAAACGTGATATTAAATGACGTTGTGGATAAAGTTTTACAAATTTTTGCTTATATTTCAAACGACGGTAGCCAAGCCTCTGGTAATTGATTGTTTGGAGGTAGTCACAGTATGTTAATTGTTTCAGTGGTAGTTACGTCAGCGCCATCTAACGAGGCCGAGCTTCAGTTGTACCGAGTAATGCAACGAGCCAGCTTACTGGCTTACTACGACACGTTACTTGAAATGGGTTAGTACTGTTATCTGTGTACACTTAGTCATTGTTTTTTGCAGATATAAATAACTTTTTATTTATTCTTTACTTAAAAGTAATTACATTTTTTGTGAACGAATAAAAACAATATTTAAAGTGAGAAATAGTTTTTAAAGTCATAATTATATTGTATACAAGAAAATTAATAACAATTTGTCTAATAAAAAACAACCATTATTCATAGTTATAATGATAATTAATTTGATAATAAAAAATTTTTGCTGTAAGTTACATACAGCTTCTTTTGTATATAAAATAAAACTTTTACCATTTGTTTAATTTTTCTATGACAATTATATTGCTATTTTTTATGTTCATAAAACTCGTATGTTTTTACACTCAATACAAGACCTTCTTAAATAAGACAAAAAAAAAAAATCAACTTTAGGAACATTAGAAAAAATCTTTTCTCATCGTCGAAATAAAAAAAAAAGAAATTTCCATAAGCGAAAAAATCTACAGACATGCTAATAATTTTTTTTTGTCAGTTTTACTTTTTTAATTCCGTCAATTACCTCAGGAAGGGTTCGGCCGTTCCTTAGCGGGTTTTGTTTTTTTGCTTGTCGGCCCCTTCGCAAAATGGTCACGTATAGCATTTGCATATTCGCCTAAATTAAAAGTGTGAGTCGGACTTTTTTTATTGAATCACACGTTTTTACAAACAATGAGAGAGCTCGTCTTATTACCCGCATATTAATGATGTGTGACCCTATTCTGTTATTGTCTTCAACATTGACATTAAATAAAAAAATGAGGAAATAGTCTGAATATTGTAAAGTAACAGTGTTTTTTTGAGGGCCTAGGTTATTCACATTTTATTTATTTTCAATATATATAAATATATATACACACTGTATATTGGAAAATACATACATTACTGCACTTTAGGAGTGTTTTTTAAACTGTTTTTAGATCATTCAATTGAATTATTTCCTATAATTTAGCAATAAATTTCTCTACAATTTCGTGAAATACATAATTTCAGGCGGCGATGATGTGCAGCAGCTCTGTGACGCTGGTGAAGAAGAATTCCTGGAAATAATGGCATTAGTCGGGATGGCATCCAAGCCTTTACACGTACGGAGATTACAAAAAGCTCTACAAGAGTGGGTGAACAACCCAGCACTTTTCCAGATACCCATCGTCCCTAACCTCTGTCCCACCGAGAACCCTTTCATACAGTGCAACCAAAGACTTCTAAACATCCCACCGACCATACCAAATTTACCACGAACGGTGTCATCCCCTGACAATAATAGACCCATGTACAGCCCCTCTCCTGGAGCGCCAGAAAATAGCTGTGGGTCAAATGCCTCCGCCCCCAATGCCAGTCCAGTCCACAGTCAGGCAGCTTTCACCAAAATAGTTCTACCATCGTCTCCTGCCCCCACCGCTCCCGTTACAACCACTACCAGATCCTTTTCCCCCCAAAGCGCCTGTCCTCCTGCCTCCTCAGGATCTAGTCCCAGCTCAGTCACATCCCCCGTCCAACTAACACCAGTCCTCTTAGACATTCACGTACAAAAACTAGCTGCGGCAGCAGAAAAGTTGTGTAAGCACCTTCCGCAATTCGAACCGAAGCCGCAAAATACTAAGAAGAAAATGTGCAAGGAACTCGAGTTGGTGATGATGATGCCGGAGTCGGATCCTCGGAGAATGGAGGAGATCAGAAAGTACGCGGCCATATACGGGAGGTTCGATTGCAAGAGGAAGCCCGAGAAACCATTGACACTTCATGAGGTGCTCGAAGTTTGTTTAAAACCATTTTTAACTCTACAAAGAAAAATCAAAGTTTATTTGTTAATACATACATAAGGGTACATAGGTTAAAAAAGTCAATAGAAAATGTAAATAATCTAGCCAAACTGTTTTCTCATCTATAACATTTTACTTGTAGCTTTTTAAGAAGTTGTATTTTAGTTGGCATTTTGTTATATTTCACCAGGTGTTAGTGAACGAAGCGGCGGCTCAGCTGTCACGATGCTCGCCAGCGCTGCTCACGAGACGCGACGAGCTGTTCCCGCTGGCCAGACAGCTCGTCAGAAGAGCCGGTCTACACTACTCTAAACATGGGTGAGAAGCTTCACTAATTACAAATGATAAAATATGGAGGCTCTAAACCTACATAACTTTTAATATAATACAGGAAATAGTTATGTTGCAATGCTTACAATAAATAAAAAATATCTTTGGTACCTAAGCTTCATCACATTACAGTATTAATTACGTTTCAAATACTTATACTTCAGTGTCATGAACTTATATCGCGATCATTTTATTGGCATATACAATACATTGCAATTTAGAGCCCAATAATAAATATGTTATACTGATTAAGATACTTTATGTGATGGGACATATTTTGACATTACCTTATTTGTGTTATTTTGTCATATGTACGTCACTTCATAGGACACATGTCATCGTATTTCAATCACTAAAACCAAGTCGATAGGTATAGGATGAAAAGGATTTTGTATATTGATGGCCTTAATTACATTTAACATGCATTGGCTTAACTTTGCTTTAATGTCAAAAGGATAATTATAGAAACATATCAAAGTATATTTAATGTTAAATCTGTGTACATTCCAGTCTCCCTCCTTCTGCGACAACGGAGGAACGAGAGCGTGATGACGAGGAAACTCCGAGCAAGCGACCGCGGCAGGTCTCGCACATAGACCTAACACGATAACTAGCGCTTATAACTACTGTGTAGATAGACTAACACACTAACTGGACTAAACGCGACGTATGATCTCATTATAGAGGAATTATTTGAGGGATTATTAACTGTATAATACTGTAAATCAAAACTAATGTTATGTATATAAGAGGTCCTCAGACACAACCCTTGGGAACACCTCAATGAACTGTAATATAATACATAATTTAGAAAGTCGAAAGCATTTTTGATGGTTTAAAAGAAGAAATTATTTATTAACACCAATTGTTTAAGCTTCTAATTTATTATCTTCCTTTGCGATTTTAGTTTTGGTAAAGGTAAGCATGATCGGTTCTGTCTAATGCTTGAGACGAATACAGTTATTTTTATTTATTAAAACAAAGGTGAGCATAACGCATGATAATATTTCTCGATGCATGATCTGTGCACTAATTAAAAAAAAAACACACAAAAACTTTTTAGTTAAAAATGCACGTATTAAATTTTTTTATCGTAATATAAATGCATATATAAAATAAAGAAAAAATTATGAAAGAAAATGTTATTTTATCTTGGTCTGTTATTAAGACGTTGTTAATTTATCAGGAGAGAGAGGACAATGGTGTCAGAGCGAGTCCCGAAACAGCACGATCCAATTACAGGTGAGTTGTCAGTTTTCAATATACTTACAAGATCTTACTGGAAATTTTAAATCGGAAGGTATTCTTAGTTCACTGTGAAATGTAAAACGGTCCTGTAAATCCAAGTAACAGTGAAATTCTAACAAGTTTTTAAAACCTGTTTATTAGCTGATAATATCTTATTGGAACAATGAAACAAATTGGACTAGAATTATTGAATAGGAAAGATTGTATGAGGTCTTATTAAAACTATTAACTAATATAACTAATATTACAACCATT